>NW_028021809.1:0-663 GCF_054177405.1 Leptonychotes weddellii
TTTTTTCATGTGTCTATTGGCCATTTGGATGTCTTCTTTGGAGAAATGTCTGTGCCCATTTCTTGATTGGATTTTTTGTTCCTTGGGTGTTGTTTGATGAGTTCTTTATAGATTTTCGATACTAGCCCTTTATCTGATAACTCATTTGCAAATATCTTCTCCCATTCTGTTAGTTGTCTTTTGTTTTTTTTGACTGTTTCCTTTGCTGTGCAAAAGCTTTTTATCTTGACGAAGTCCCAATAGTTGATTGTTGCCTTTGTTTCCCTTGCCTTTGCAGACGTGTCTGGCAAGAAGTTGCTGCAGCCGAGGTCACAGAGGGTGCTGCCTGTGTTCTCTTCTAGGATTTTGATGGATTTAGGCCTGATATTTTTAAAAAATATTTTATTTATTTATTTGACAGAGTGAGACACAGTGAGAGAGGGAACACAAGCAGGGGGAGTGGGAGAGGGAGAAGCAGGCTTCCTGCGGAGCAGGGAGCCCGATGCGGGGCTTGATCCCAGGACTCTGGGATCATGACCTGAGTCGAAGGCAGACGTTTAACAACTGAGCCACCCAGGTGCCCCAGGCCTGATATTTTTAGATGGATATATTTTAGCCTTTGAAATTTCTTTACTGATTATAGGCTTATTTTGTTTTTTTCTTTCTTGTCAGTTTTTTTTTTTT
>NW_028021810.1:0-663 GCF_054177405.1 Leptonychotes weddellii
GTGCCATCGGTTGGTAAAAATGATTCAATTTGTGAATATGTGTTGAGACTTCACCTCGTCATTGGCCATCAGAGGTTATGACACATTGTTGTGGATGCCTGCTTAGAGCCTGATGCCAATCTTCAGAAAGTGAGGTGGATGTTCTGCCTGTCAATTCAAGTTGTCTTGGGCGGGACTCAGCAAAACACTGTGCTCTTCCTTTTTACCACACAAAGCTGCAGGATCACTCCCGTTTGCAGGATGAACGCATCACAGATGCATCTGTCTTCAGACTTTTCTTGTGTTTCCCTTGGACATCGTTTGAAACCCCCATGAGACCATAACTTCCCGTAGGTATAAAGTGTTTTTCCCTAAAATATGTTAGTATGCCCCTTACTTTAAGGTAAATACATCTCTGTGAATAGTTACCTTGATGCACATGCCAGTTCATGAGTTATTACCTAGAATTTTAGGCAAACACATTCGTAAGTGAAATCCACCCCCCATTTTTTTTTTCTGGCTATGACAGCTTCATCCTATTTAGAAAACGAGTTTAAAAGCATTCAATATTATAGTTTTAGAGTGAGTTGTAGACAATTTAATGTTAAATACGTCATGTAGTTCCAGTCAAAGAGATTAACGTGGACTTTGACAGCAGCTTGAAGTTAGACAGAGAGCAGTTAA
>NW_028021811.1:0-663 GCF_054177405.1 Leptonychotes weddellii
GGAAGATGTCCTGCACCCTCCTAATGATTTCTTTCTTGCATCATTCATTTACATCGGTATGGACACGTGGATGTTTAATGCATCCTTCCAGGACTACTTGGCAGTATCCTCCAATACATACTGTTACTCCTTTTGCTCCTTCTACTGTTTTGCTGCCGTGATTTGGACCCCAAGAAGTCTTTGCATTTTGGTAACTCCAGATTTCCTGCAGAAAACCTCAGTGGACCGGCCACATGCACAGTATATTTGACAGAGCTTCCTTGCCTTTGCTTGCAAGCTTCCGAGGTAGGAAGCAAAGCCCGGCAGGGGTGTGGGTGCTGTTCCTTCCCACAACCCACGCTAGCATTTTTCGACAAACACGTATGAAGTTGCATGAACACACCGCTGACCCGAGACTTCCAGGGCGGACCCAGGGAGGAGGTTCCATTTTGTCACGTTGGCTGCCTGGCCCCATGCTTCTACTGGCCACAATCGATACTTCTAAAAAGTAACCTCATTCTCTCAACCCATGGTGTGCATTTTGATATAAAACTTTAATATGCACACGGGTGATGGTCACCTAAGTATATCTTAAGAAGCATTCTTGTTGGAATTCTGGGAACTGGGTCCATTTTATGAATAAGGCACACTGTAGCCTTTTCAAGGAGCTTTTTTTTTTTTTTT
>NW_028021812.1:0-663 GCF_054177405.1 Leptonychotes weddellii
CAAGTTTGACTTGTACAAAGGTTATTTATGTCATAGATATTCAGAGTAGTACTGAGCCATCTAAACTCTCCCGTCTGGTTCTCTGTGATGAACTAACATACATCTAAATAAAATAACTGGTATATCTATAATAGCTTTTTATTTGTATTTACTTTTGGATTGTAAGTTTTAGAAACCAAAGAGAAATTGCCTGAAGTATAAAAGGGGAAAATGAGTCATGTAACCGAAAAGTACAGGGATAGAGTTGATTTAGGCATGGCTGGATCCAGGAGCTCAGCTGAGAATATCAAAGCTCAGTGTCTTGCCATCTTTCAGCTCAGTGCTCCTCTGCATTGGCTTAACTCTAGGGAGATTTCCCCTGCCTACCTGCTGCTCATCCAATGGCTTGAGAACTTTATTTCCGAATAGTTGTAAGAGTGTCTCTGGACTGGGTTTCAACTGACTGCCAAATCATATGTCCATCATTGAATATCTTCACTGTGACCAAGGTAAAGGAATACCTGGGTTTGACTAAGAGTAGAAAAGGGACTTTTCCCACAAGAAAATCAAATTCAGTTACAAAACTGTGGTGAAATCTATTCTGGGCCCGCACAAATAATTGATACCTATTATAGCGACGGTTCTCATGGTGTTGCCTGCACGCCAGCTGGTCAGCACCACCTG
>NW_028021813.1:0-663 GCF_054177405.1 Leptonychotes weddellii
CTGGTCTGCTCTGTGAATGGTTTCTATCCAGGCCCATTGAAGTCAGGTGGTTTCGGAATGGCCAGGAAGAGGAGGCTGGGGTCGTGTCCACAGGCCTGATCCGGAATGGAGACTGGACCTTCCAGACCCTGGTGATGCTGGAGACAGTTCCTCAGAGTGGAGAGGTCTACACCTGCCAAGTGGAGCACCCAAGCTTGACAAGCCCTGTCACCGTGGAATGGAGTGAGAAGTTTTCTGACCTCCTAAGTTCCTCACGCACCAAGGAGGGGACTTTGCTTATTCCTGAGTGTCAGGGTTCTCCGTCTTTACACCATGTTTTCATTTGCTCCATGTTCTCTTCTCTTCAGCACAGATCACTGGGGGTAGCTTGGTAATTGTTTCCACAAATACGTAACTCCCTGGGAGGCGATTATGCCTGGCAGGCAGAAAGAGGTCATCCCTGTTTTGAGCCCTCCATGATATCCCAGGTCACGGTTCGCCCTTGACCCTGGGCACCAGTCCCCTTCCTCGGGCTGGGCTTCTGCTTCGGGCACTGTTGCTCTGAACTGTTCATTGTGATGTAAGAAGAGGCACAACATCTACAATGTAGGGACCGTCCTGACATGAGGGAAATCCAATCTCAGCTCTGCTTTCTGTAAGCTCTGTCACCCTGGACAAGCTACT
>NW_028021814.1:0-663 GCF_054177405.1 Leptonychotes weddellii
GAGTGAAAGCCTCCCGCGCTGGACACGGGGCACAGACTCCCAGAACTGTAGCGGTGGGGAAAGGATTTTAGGGCAGCCACCCAGACGGAAACTGAAGCAGGAGGGCCCCATGTGCAAACTGGGGGCAGCTGGCGGTTTCAGAAGCACAAAGGGCAGAGACAGGCCCAACCTGGAGGCAGGACTGGGAGCTTTGCGGAGGGGCGCACAACCCGGGACGCTACAGTTTATAGCAACATGGACAGAAACGGAGACAGTGTGTCCCGGAGAGTTCACTGAAGAACAGACTGCAGTCTCTCTGCTCTGAGGCAGAGGGTTGAAAACGGTCTCTTCTGCTCTGACTCACGGAAGAGACAAGGAAAGCCGCCAGGGAAAGCCACCAAAGCACAAAAGCCCCCCAAAAATCGATTTTCACTGAGCCCATCCCCCACCACAGGGGGCAGGGCAACTCCGACCAAACAGGGTTGCCTGAGTAACAGCACAGCAGGCCACTCCCCCAAAAGACAGGCTGGGAAAACAAGGGGCCAGCAACGCTAAGGTCCCTAGAAAACAGGTGCATCTTGCTTGGATTCTGGTCAATAATTTGGACTCTGTACATTCCCTCAAATACCCATCAACAGAATGACTAGGAGGAGGAACCCCCAAAATAGGAAAGACTCAGAGATT
>NW_028021815.1:0-663 GCF_054177405.1 Leptonychotes weddellii
TATGAAAGTTGAGAAGTCCCACATCTGCCATCTGCAAGCTGGAGACCCAGGGAAGTCAGTGATGTAATTGCAATTACAAGAGTCCAAAGGAGGCCTGAGAACCATGTAAATGGTGTAGATCCCAGTCCAAAGGCATGAGAAGACCAATGTCCCAGCTTAAGCAGAGAGGGAGGAAGCAAAAGGGGTAATGTTTTCTCTTCCACTTTTCTATTCAGGTCTTCAGTGAATTGGATAATGCCCACCCATGTCAGGGAGAGCAATCTGAAGCCACTGATTCAATTGCCAGTCTCCTCCAGAATCATCCTCATGGACATACCTAGAAATATTTAATCTGGGCACCTCCTGGCTCCAGTCAACCTGACACATTAAATTAACTATCACAATATTCCACTCAAGACTTGAGAAGAATCCTTTGCAGATCTTGAGAACACACACCCTCTCTAGCTCTCCCCTCTCTGGTTCTCTTTCTTGCAAACTCTTACCACATTTGTCTCTCTCCCCTGCTTAGGGGGATTGTTGAGCTTCGCCTGTTTCTTCTCCCTGCACTGCAGCCTGGGGAGTCTCTCCAAGCAGTGTGCTGAAGCAATTGTAGCGCTCCCTTCGCTTGTTTACTCTTTCTTAACAGTCATCATTTTGTGTTGCTTGATGTATGACATCTGGAAA
>NW_028021816.1:0-663 GCF_054177405.1 Leptonychotes weddellii
AATTATTGTCCATTCAGTGGCCACGTTTGAACCAGAAATTTCTGCTTGAGACACAGTCCTTATCAGCCCCTTCAGGAACAAGCTCTCTACCCAAAGAGCAACTTCCCAAATCCCACTGCACTAATCAATAACACCAGTGTTTGTTATCTTTTTCCCAACCAAGAAAAATGTTTGGCTTTTCCTCCCCAAATATAGAACACCCTGTCAAAGAGAGGAGCAGCAAGGATGCTCATGCTTATTATTTTTCAAGGAATGCCTGGGCTTTAAATCACCAAATAAAGTGGGAGAGTTATAGGTTATAGGAGACAGTTATATATATGGGAGAGTTATAGGCCCACCTATCAAGGTGAGCTAGCTCTTCCTATTGATAATTCTAAGGTAAAACCCAACATTTTCACAGAAAATTAAGCAGTTCTTCCAGTTGCTAAAATACCCAGCCTATCACCACTTGCCCTCTGTGCCCAAGGAGGAGGCACTTCAAAAGCCCTCTCCAGACATAAACTCAGAGGGAAGAAAATTCATTTGAAATGTAGGAGTCCCTCACAAGGGGGGACCCAGAAGCCCAAAGGATGTGAGCTTACCTTCTAAACTGTTTCCAAGAGCCTCCCAGAGCATGGACAGCCCTGCTCTGCAGACGGAGAGGTTAGGGGTTAATTTGTTGAG
>NW_028021817.1:0-10967 GCF_054177405.1 Leptonychotes weddellii
GGTGGACGAACCATGAGAGACGATGGACTCTGAAAAACAGGCTGGGGGTTCTAGAGGGGAGGTGGGTGGGGGGATGGATTAGCCTGGTGGTGGGTATTGAGGAGGGCACGTTCTGCATGGAGCACTGTGTGTTATGCACAAACAATGAATCATGGAACACTTCATCTAGAACTAATGATGTAATGTATGGGGATTAACATAAGAATAAAAAAAACAAACAAAAAAACCCAAAAAAACAAAAAAAACAAAAAAAAAAAGAAAAAGTAATTTGGAAAAATCTCAAAACAAATGAACCTCTACACATGTCTATAATAAAAAAAAGAGCAAAACACCCCTGAGACCAGTGAGAAATTTTTTTTTTTTTTAGAAATTCTTATTTCTACAGTTACTACATTATAATAATCAAAAACCGAATTTTCAACAACAAAAATCACAAAATGCACAAAGAAATAGAAGAACATTGTTCACTCAAAGAACTAAATTTTCATAAGCCATCCTTGAGGAAGTCAAGGCATCAGACTTAAAGCTGGTACAGCCACTCTGGAAAACACTATGGAGGTTACCCCAAGAAGTTAAAAATAGAGCTACCCTATGACCCAGCAATTGCACTACTAGGTATTTACCACAAAGACATAGATGTAGTGAAATGAAGGGGCACCTGCACTCCACTGTTCATAGCAGCAATGTCCACAATAGCCCAATTGTGGAAAGAGCCAAGATGTCCTTCGACAGATGAATGGATAAAGAAGAGGTATACACACACTTACCATGGAATATTACTCAGCCATCAGAAATGATGAATACTTACCATTTACATCGACATAGATGGAACTGGAGGGTATTATGCTAAGTGAAATAAGTCAATCAGAGAAAGATGATTATCATATGGTTTCACTCATATGTGGAATATAAGAAACAGCACAGAGAATCATAGGGGAAGGGAGGGAAAACTGAATGGGAAGTCATCAGAGAGGGAGAAACACCAGGAGAGACTCTTAACTATAGGAAACAAACTGAGAGTTGCTGAAGGGGAGGTGGTTAGGGGATGGGGTAACTAGGTGATGGGAACTGAGGAGGGCATGTGATGTGATGAGCATTGGGTGTTATATGCAACTGATAAATTATTGAACACTACATCTGAAACTAATGATGTACTACTATATGTTGGCTAATTGAATTTAAATTAAAAGAGACTTAAAGGAACTATCTTAAGTATATACTCAAGGTAAAAATCAAATAAGCCAATTAAAAAATATATAAAGGGTCTGAAGAGACATTTTTCCAAAGAAGATATTCAAATGGCCAAGAGTTCCATGAAAAGGTGTTCAACATCACTAATCACCAGGGAAACTTAAATCAAAACTACAATGAGATATTAGCTCATACCTGTTAGAATGGCTATCATCAGAAAGCCCAGAGATAACAAATGTGATGAGAATGTGGAGAAAAATCTTCCCCCTGATATGAAGAAGCAAACTGAAGATAGAGGATGGGTCAGCCCCTTGATACCATTCAGACAGCAGTTCAGTTCTTTGAGGAATAAAAACAATGACACTCATCTTACAAACTGAGTCTTTATAAGAATGGAAAGATATTCTAGAATTTCAAAGCCCACCTATCCTTTGTACCAGTCCCAAGGGAGTACAGTACCAAACATCAGTTACCAATCCCAGGAGAGAACTCTTAACATTTCTGATCAGTGCATCTTGGTATTAGAGTTACCAAGGAAAACATAGTAGTCAAGCACTGGATGGAACAATGCTTTACTGACATAAAGAGACAGAACAAGATCAACTTCACTAGTGGGCATTGGTCTCCATGCCCAGTGGGCCTCTCCTGGTGGCTAAGGCATGGCAACTGGCCTAAGCACACCTCTCCTGCCACAGTGGAAGGAAACTTGCCTCTCTCCACAGAAGATAGGTATAACAGTGGATTGGCCAGGTACCCTATGATGCATAACCTTTAAGCAGAGACAAAAGAATATTCAGAAAGTTAAACAAGCAACAACAGATCTAGTCAAAGTGATAAGCCTGCCGGGCTGTATAGGCTCTTTAATCTCTTTGTGTCAGGAAGTACTCCAGATCTAAGGTCTATTCTCATGTGGTTGAATGCGGGTCAAAAGACTGCAAACATAGAGACTGCCTTTTCCAAACAATTCCAAATAAGATAAAATACTGAAACAATTTGTCAACATAGGTTCGTCTACTTTTGGCTTATTATAGAGGAATTAAAGATATTTGGGTTTGTTCATAAAGATGTGCCACACTGAAAAAATTCCTATGAGGAAGGATATACTTCCAGAGATTATGAAATGTATTCATAAATTTGCCAATCTACAGATTGCTGGTGTAACAATCTATACATGCTCACTTCTGTTTTTCACTAGAAATTAAGGTTTCTAAGGGTTAATAATTCTAACCAACATACGTAATTAAAGCCACTAGAAATAATAAAGAAAATGACTTCACACAGGGAGAATAGGATGTGTTTTTGGTAAGATAACTTATGAGGCATGGAAATGTACTTTTGTTAAGGGAAAAAGTAAATCTGTTCAAAGGAGAATAGTCGTCTCACTCTGTCAAATAAATAAATAAAATCTTTTTTAAAAAAAAGGAGAATAGTCATTCAGAATGAAAAAGGGAGGAATAATGGTTAAAACTAAATGGAACTAAAAAGAAGGAAGAGAGAAAAAATCTTACGTGGTCCAGGAGGCTAAAATTGAATGAATTCATTATGAGAACTTTAAAAATTAGCTTTGATGCCAATAGTATGCCTATACAAAATTAAAACATAATTCTCTTTCATTTGTTCAACAAAGTTTTCTTGAACTATTGGTGTACTCTTAATAGCAGACTATTAAAGATTGTTCTTTACCCTTTTGTAATCTATCTTCAAAGCAAATATTCTGTGCTTACCAAAATATTTTCCTGTGCTTCATGTTGTCACTATCAGGTCTTTGATTACTTGGGAGAATTGAGTCTCCTCTAATCAAAGAGCTAAGGCTTTTTATAAGAGTTATGGTTCTTCACAACTAGGTAACTGTGTTTGCCTTAGAAATCTTGGTCACTTTGAATAGATGACCCAGATCATATTTAATCAAGTGTTTATACTTTTTGATTTTTAAAAATTATTTAAATTCAATTAGCCAACACATATTATTACATCATTAGTTTCAGATGTAGGGTTCAACTCATCAGTTGCATATAACACCCAGTGCTCATCACATCACGTGCCATCCTTAATGCCCATCACCCAGTTACCCCATCCCTCACCCACCTCCCCTTCAGCAACCCTCAGTTTGTTTCCCATAGTTAAGAGTCTCTCATGGTTTGTTTCCCTCTCTGATTTCTCTTGCCTTTGGAGATGTGTCTAGCAAGAAGTTGCTGCAGCCGAGGTCGAAGAGGTTGCTGCCTGTGTTCTCCTCTAGGATTTTGATGGATTCCTGTCTCCCATTTAGGTCTTTCATCCATTTTGAGTTTATCTTTGTGTATGGTGTAGGAGAATGGTCCATTTTTATTCTTCTGCATTTGGCTGTCCAATTTTCTCAGCACCATTTATTGAAGAGACTGTTCTTTTTCTATTGGATATTCTTTCCTGCTTTGTCAAATATTAGTTGACCATAGAGTTGAGGGTCTATTTCTGGGTTCTCTATTCTGTTCCATTGATCTATGTGTCTGTTTTGTGCCAGTACCACGCTGTCTTGATGACCACAGCTTTGTAAGATAGCTTGAAGTCAGGCTTTATGATGTCGCCAGCATTGGCTTTCTTTTCCAACATTCCCCTGGCTATTCAGGGTCTTTTCTGGTTCCATACAAATTTTAGGATTACTTGTTCCAGCTCTGTGAAAAAAGTTGATGGTATTTTGATAGGGATTCCATTGAATGTGTAGATTGCTCTGGGTGGCATAGACATTTTCACAATATTTATTCTTCCAATCCATGAGCATGGAATGTTTTTCCATCTCTTTGTGTCTTCCTCAATGTCTTTCATAAGTGTTCTGTAGTTTTTAGAGTTCAGATCCTTTACCGCTTTGGTTAGGTTTATTCCTAGGTATCTTATGGTTTTTGGTGCTATTGTAAAGGGAATTGATTCCCTAATTTCTCTTTCTACAGTTACATTGTTAGTGTATAGAAAAGCAACTGATTTCTGTGCTTTGATTTTGTATCCTGCCACATTACTGAATTGCTGTATGAGTTCTAGTAATTTTGGGGTGGAGTCTTTTGGGTTTTCCACATAAAGTATCATGTCATCTGCAAAGAGTGAGAGTTTGATTTCTTTGCCAATTTGAATGTCTTTTATTTCTTTTTGCTGCCTGAGCTGAGGCTAGAACTTCTAGTACTATGTTGAACAAAAATGGTGAAAGTGGGCATCCCTGTCATGTTCCTGACCTTAGGGGGAAAGCTCTCAGTTTTTCCCATTGAGAATGATATTCGCTGTAGGCTTTTTGTAGATGGCTTTTATGATATTGAGGTATGTTCCCTCTATCCCTACACTGTGAAGAGTTTTAATCAAGAAAGGATGTTGTATTTTGTCAGATGCTTTTTCTGCATCAATTGAGAGGATCATATGATTCTTGTCTTTACTTTTATTAATGTTTTGTATCATGTTGATTGATTTTCAAATGTTGAACCACCCTTGTATCCCAGGGATAAATCCCACTTGGTCATGGTGAATAATCCTTTTAATGTACTGTTGGATCCTACTGGCTAGTATGGGTATTTTGACGTCCATGTTCATCAGGGTTATTGGTCTGTAATTCTCCTTTTTGTTGGGATCTTTGTCTGGTTTTGGGATCAAGGTGATGCTGGCTTCATAGAAGGAGTTTGGAAGTTTTCCTTCCATTTCTATCTTTTGAAACAGCTTCAGTAGAATAGGTATTATTTCTTCTTTAAATGTTTGGTAGAATTCCCCCGGGAAGCCATCTGGCCCTGGACTCTTGTTTTTTGGGAGGTTTTGATTACTGCTTCAATTTCCCTGCTGGTTACAGGTCTGTCCAGATCTTCTATTTCTTCCTGTTTCAGTTTTGGTAGTTTATAAGTTTCCAGGAATGCATCCATTTCTTCCAAATTGCCTAATTTGTTGGCATATAGTTGCTCATAATATGTTCTTAAAATTGACTGTATTTCATTGGTGTTGGATGTGATCTCTCCTCTTTCATCATGATTTTATTAATTTGGGTCCTTTCTCTTTTCTTTTTGATAAGTCTGGCTAGGGGTTTATTGATCTTATTAATTCTTTCAAAGAACCAGCTTCTAGTTTCATTGATCTGTTCTACTGTTCTTCTGGTTTCTATTTCATTGGTTTCTGCTCTAAGCTTAATCTTAATTATTTCTTAATCTTAATTATTGCTCTTCTCCCTCTTGGTTTAGGCTTTATTTGCTGTTCTTTCTCCAGCTCCTTTAGGTGTAAGGTTAGCTTGTGTATTTGAGATTTTTCCAATTTTTTGAGAGATGTTTGTATTGCAATGTACTTCCCTCTTAGAACTGCCTTTCCTGTATCCCAAAGGTTTTGAACAGCTGTGTTTTCATTTTCATTAGTTTCTATGAATTTTTAAAATTCTTCTTTAATTTCCTGGTTGACCCATTCATTTTTTTAAAATTAATATATAATGTATTATTTGTTTCAGGGGTACAGGTCTGTGATTCATCAGTCTTGCACAACACACAGCACTCACCACAACACATACCCTCCCCAATATCCATCACCCAGCCACCCCATCCCCACCCCACTCCAGCAACTCTCAGTTTGTTTCCTGAGATTAAGAGTCTCTTATGATTTGTCTCCCTCTTGGGTTTCATCTGGTTTATTTTTTTCCTTTCTTCCCCTATGAACCTCTGCCTTCTTTCTTAAATTCCACATATCAGTGAGATCATATGATAATTGTCTTTCTCTGATTGACTTATTTCGCTTAGCATAATACCCTCTAGTTCCATCCACATCATTGCAAATGGCAAGATTTCATTTTTTGATGGCTGCATTAAATTCCATTGTGTATATATACCACATCTTATTTATCCATTCATCTGTCGGTGGACATCTGGGCTCTTTCTATAGTTTGGCTATTGTGGACATTGCTGCTATAAACATTGGGGTGCAGGTGCCCCTTCAGATCACTATATTTGTATCTTTAGGGTAAATATCCAATAGTACAATTGCTGGGTTGTAGGGTAGCTCTATTTTCAACTTTTTGAAGAGCCTCCATACTGTGTTCCAGAGTGGCTGCACCAGCTTGCATTCCCACCAACAGTGTAGGAGGGTTCCCCTTTCTCCATTCATTCTTTAGTAGGATGCTCTTTAACCTCCAAGTGTTTGAGTTCCTTCCAAATTTCCTCTTGTGATTGAGTTCAAGTTTCAAAGCATTGTGGTCTGAAAATATGCAGGGAATAATCCCAATCTTTTGGTATCAGTTGACACCTGATTTGTGACCCAGTATGTGATCTATTCTGGAGAAAGTTCCATGTGCACTCCAGAAGAATGTGTATTCTGTTGCTTCAGAATGGTATGCTCTGTCTATATCTGTGAAGTCCATCTGGTCCAATGTATCATTTAAAGCCCTTGTTTCCTTGTTGATCTTCTGCTTAAATGATCTGTCCATTGCTGTGAGTGGGGTATTGAAGTTCCCTACTATTATTATATTATTATCTATGTGTTTCTTTGATTTGGTTATTAATTGGTTGATATAATTGGCTGCTCCCAAATTAGGAGCATAAATATTTAGAATTGTTAGGTCTTTTTGTTGGGTAGATCCTTTAAGCATGATATAGTGTCCCTCTTCATTTCTTATTACAGTCTTTGGTTTAAAATTTAATTTGTCTGATATGAGGATTGCTACCCCAGCTTTCTTTTGAGGTCCATTAGCATGATAAATGATTCTCCACCCCCTCACTTTCAGTCTGGAGGTGACTTTAGATCTAAAGTGAGTCTCTTGTAGACAGCATATGGATGGGTCTTACTTTTTTATCCAATTTGATACCCTGTGTTTTTTGATTGGGGCATTTGGCCCATTTACATTAAGAGTAACTATTGAAAGATATGAATTTAGTGCCATTGTATTACCTGTAAAGTCCCTGTTTCTGTAGATTGTCTGTTTCTTTCTGGTTTATGTTACTCTTAGGCTCTCTCTTCACTTACAAGATTCCCCTTTAATATTTCTTGTAGGGCTGGCTTGGTGGTCACATATTCTTTCAGTCTCTGTTTATCCTGGAAGCTCTTTATCTCTTCTTCCATTCTGAATGACAGCCTTGCTGGGTAAAGTATTCTTGGCTGCATGGTTTGTTTTTTTTTTCATTTAGTACCCTGAATATATCATGCCAGCCCTTTCTGGCCTGCCATGTCTCTGTGGATAGGCCTGATGCAAGTCTAATGTTCCTATCTCTGTAGGTTAGGAACCTCTTTTCTTGAGCTGCTTTCAGGATTTTCTCTTTATCTCTGAAATTTGCAAGCTTCACTATCATATGTCGGGTTGATTTATTTTTATTGATTTGGGTAGAGGTCCTCTCTACCTCTTGGACATGAATGCCTGTTTCCTTCCCCAGATTAGGGAAGTTCTCATCTATGATTTGCTCAAATACACCTTCTGGCTCTCTTTCTCTCTGTCTTCACCCTCAGGCACCCCAATAATTCTGATGTTGGTACGTTCTGTAGCATCACTGATTTATCAAAGCCTCTCTTCATGCTTATTAGTTGTTTCTCTCTCTTTACCTCAGCTTCCTTCCTTTCCATCACGTTGTCTTCTATGTCGCTGACCATCTCTTCTATCTCATTTACCCTAGCTGTTAGAGCACCCAATTTCCCAATTTAGACTGCATCTCAGAGCATTTTTAATTTTGGCCTAATTAAAACTCCCTTCTGCACTAAGAGATTCTCTAGTATTTTTTATGCTTTTTTTCCGGTCCAACTAGTAACTTTATAATTGTTATTTGAATTCCAGGTCTGACATTTTACTTATATCCGTATCAATTAGATCTGTGGAAGAGAGTATTACCTCTTTCTTTTGTGGTGAATTCCTCCTTCTAGTCATTTTGCCCAGAGAAGAATGGATGAATGAGTCAACAGAATCAAAAATATCAACCATGACTCAAGCAAAATACACACCAGACAAATCCAAAGAGGTCAGAAACCAAAATGGAAAAGCAAAAGAATAAGCAAAGAAAAAAGAAAAAAGGGGAAGGGAGGGGAAGAGAGAATATAATCTCACAGGGTGGACAAAACAGGGTGATCCACTTGTTCCTGAGTGTATTTTGGTCTATGTGTTAGAAGACATTAAATCCCAAAATTGTAAAGTAAGCAAAACTTATATATATACAAAAATAAAATTGAATAGAGTGAAAGGAAGCCAAAAATGAAGAATCTATCTATAAAATGTAAATGTAAAAAAAGAAAGTTAAAAAAATGTAAAAAAGTTATAAAATGTAAATATAAAAAATGGAAGTTAAAAAAAGACTTAAAAACAAAGAGTTGATAAAATAAGAAACTAGTTGAAAAGGGAAAGAAGAGAAAAAAGAAATGGAAAAATTTAAACTGAAAGATAAATGAATCATGAGAAAAAACCTCAAATTCTATATACTATTTTCCCCTAGCACTGGAGTTTTACAGTCTTGTGGGGTCTGTAAACTTGCTCTGCACCTCTTCTTCCAGTTGGTCTTCTGGGGGAGGGACCTGCTGTGCTGCTTCTTAGGTGTCTTTGCCTGAGTGGAGTTGCCCCACCCCTTGCCAGGGGGGTGGGCTCAGTGTAAGCTGGTCTTGTGTGTGGCATTTGTTCCCTGAAGGCTTTCCACGCCTCTTTAGAGGATCAAAATGGAAATGGTTGCACCTGATCTCCATCCCCAGAGCCTAAAGACATGGTCTCTTCTCTTTAGTAAACCCTCTGGGATAAACGGTCTTCACTTTTGTGTGTGCCAAACTCTGCAGACTCCCATGGCGCTCGCCCACAGTGATCTCCCATGGGGAAGTTGTAGGGTCCTGTGTTACTGCTCTTTGTAGGGCCCTGGTGCTAAGAGCAGTCACTGGATTGTGTGCGACCCATTCCGCCCCTCCCAGGGGATGGTGGAGGGTCTCTGTGTTCCAGTCCTCTACAGGGTCCACAGGCAGAGAGTGGTCACCCGATTGGCCCAGCTTGCAATTTATGGCAAATTGAGCTGAGAGCCCCCCTGCTGGGCTCGCTGACCATAACCAGTTTCTCCGCTCCACTGCTTGGGAACTCTACCATCTCAGGAACCCCTGTTAATTCTGTGACTCCAGGGATCCTGAGACCACACTGTCCCACCTAGAAATCTTCCCATTTCATCCCCTGAGCACCTTTCAGGCAGGGATGTCTCTCACTGGGGTAGATTTCTAAGGGTTCTGATTTTGCCCTCTGGGGCTATATCACTTTCTGGTAGCCGGCCCTCAGAGGCTCCCTCCCACCTCCATTTATCTTCTTCAGATTCACTTCTCTGCACCTCCTACCTTGCAAAAAGTGGTCGCTTTTCTACTTACAGAGTTCCAGATATTCTTTTCCTACATCTCAGGTTGAATTCATGGGTGTTCAGAATGATTTGATAGTTATCTAGCTAAATTCAAGGGACCAGATGAAACGAGGTCCCCTACTCTTCCACCATCTTGCCTCCTCCCTTGCAATATCTGATTTTTAAAAATAAACTTCTCTTTATCAATTTCAAAATGAAGTCTTTTTGACCTCAAAATAACTTTGGGATATTTAAGAGGGTCCCTGGAACATCTCAAAATTTTTTTCTCTCTCCTTATGAAAGAGACATGTTAAACTAATGCTAGTTTGCCATGTTGAATTACAAGGGAAGTACTGTCAAATAAGAAGATATGTTAAGCCATTTTTAGATTATATTTGTATGGATCTATGTTATTAAAGAAAGTGTTCCAGAAATTGTATGGAATTCCTAGAAATCAATGTCTTGGTATTATGTTATCAGTCATAATTCTAATTATGATCTTAAAATGTATGTCAAAGAAAATGAAATTTCCTTGTCAATTGCATTGTAATGAACCCTCATCAGATCTTTAATATCGGCTGCTTTTAAGCTTTTAAGTCTTTTGAGATTTATAGACAGTTATTGCTTTACACTAGTGCTTTTACAGAAGTAGTTTCTCTTCAAAGAGATTTATGGAAAGGACCCTTTCTGACAAATTTCCAGGTATAAGTTTCGGATCACTTTAAGATGATATCACTGAACTGAGGAAGAATTTTCTGAACACTAATGGAGAAACTGATGTATTCATAAAATTTCCAACTGAAGATCAAACATTAATCAAGAATTAATTACATAGGACTAGAAGAACTCATGAGGATTATTAAAATTTATGACCGTTTTTTTCAAACATTGCTTGTTTTTCTATGTTTCCTCCCCAGATTTAAGGGGTCCTTTTTACCCTTCTTTTAATCTACCTATAATTTATAGAAATTTAGTAAACAAACTCTTAACTGAAAATAAAGTATCTTTCTCTCTATCTGGTCCCTCTATTCTTCAGAAATTCTTATTGAGTATTTTTTAAGATTATTTATTTATTTATCTGAGAGAGAGAGAGTGAGGGGAGGGTCAGAGGTGGAGAGGGAGAGAATCCCAAGCAGACTCCGTGCAGAGCCAGATGCCAGGCTTGATCTCAGGACTCTAAGAACATAACCTGAACCAAAACCAAGAGTTGGATGCTCAACAGACTGAGCCACCCAGGTGCCCCTTGAATATTCTTATTTTACATGACAATATAGGTATTTGTGTAAGCTAAATAAGAATCTAATTTCCTTCTAACAGGATGAAACTGGGCAAGTGACTGGTTTGGATTCTTAGCTTTAAAAAATCTAATCACCTTATGGTATCACTTATCTCTTGAATTCTGCCCTCGTGATCCAGTAGTTGTTTATCTCTCTTTTTCTCAGCTTCTTTATTTTCCATATAGGTGATACCATAAGACAAAACAATATTAGAATAATTGGGATCCCAGAAGAAGAAGAAAGA
>NW_028021818.1:0-663 GCF_054177405.1 Leptonychotes weddellii
TATTTCCATCACTCAGGTCATGGATTCCCCTCACTTTCTTTGTATATGGAGTGATTTTAATTCCTGTTTGAAACTGGATTTATAAAGTCTTCTTCCAGGAGCGCCATTTTTCTGAATAAAAATACAATTGAAAATGTAGTTATAAAAAATGCAATTGTAATTTAATTACAATTTTGTGATCAATTTCATACACATAAATATTTTGAATTATAATGAAAAGGAAACAAGAGATCATAAATGCTTAGTTAAGTTTTAGTTGAGGAATTCAAAATACCTCACACTATGCCTATGAAAAGTCACTTTTATCAAAGTTTTAATAATTTTTTTCACGAGTCCTTTTATGCATATTTAGTGTATACATATATAGGACAGGTAAATTTTGGTTTAAACAAAGGCATTCTAGAACTTTTTAGAATGATAAAAAATTTTAAACTATATTACTATTATAACAACTCAGTTTATTGTGTTTATAATAAAAGAAAATGTAAAGTCTAGTGAACTGAATTCTGATTTTAGTCATGTTTATAACGGGAATGAAGATGCTTTATTTTGGTGTTTTCTAGACTATTTCATCTTGACTCAAAATCTTGATATTATTTTAAGTACAGGATTGAATTTATTTATGGAAATTTACTTTCCTATGAAGTACATAAAAAATCAACT
>NW_028021819.1:0-663 GCF_054177405.1 Leptonychotes weddellii
AAACACACAATGGAATATTACTCAGCTGTAGAAAGAAGGAAATCCTGCCAATTGTGCAACGTGGATGAACCTGAGGACATTATGCTAAGTGAAATAAGCCAGAGTCAGAAAGACAAACACTGCATGATCTCACTTATATGTGGAATCTAAAAAAGTCAAACTCAAAGAGAGTAGAATGGTGGTCGCCAGGGGCTAAAAGGTGGAGGAATAGGGAGATGTTGGTCAAAGAGTACAAACTTTCAATTATAAGATGAATAAATTCTGGGGATGTAATGTACAACATGGTAACAATAGTCAGTAATATTTTATTATATACTTGAAATTTGCTAAGACAGTAGATCTTAAGTGTTCTCATAACACACAAAAATTGTAACTATGGAGGTGATGGATATGTCCATTAACTTGATTGTGGTCATCATTTCACAATGTATACATATCTCAAATCATCACGCTATACACCTTAAATAGATACAAATTTGTTTGTCAATAAAGCTGGGAAAAGAAACTGAATGCCTTTTTATATTTTGAAGTTATAGCCTGTGTCCTATTAAACGCCCCACAGTTCTTCCCCATAGGCATCAGTAAGGATTTTATTTTTTTATTATATCACCATACATTACATCATTAGTTTTTGATGTAGTGTTCCATGATCCATTGTTTGCG
>NW_028021820.1:0-663 GCF_054177405.1 Leptonychotes weddellii
GGCATTATTCAAAATAGCTAAGACATGGAAACAACTCAAGTGCCCACCAATGGATGGAAACACACACAATGGAATATTCAGCCATAAAAAAGGAAATCTTGCCATTCATGACAATATGAATGGATCTTGAAGGTGTTATGCTACATTAAATGAGCTAGACAGAAAAGGAGAAATATAACATGTTATATATGTGGAATCTAAAAACTTTGAACTCATAGAAGCAGATTGTAAATTGGTGGTAACCAGGGGCTAGAGGGTAGGGAAGATGTTGGTCAAAGTGCACAAATTTAAAGATGAATGAATTCCAGAGAATCTAGTGTATAACATAACTATAGTTAACAATACTGTATCATATTTTGAAAATTGCTTTGAGAGTAAATCTTAAATGTTCTCACTATAACAACAAAAAAGATGGCCAACAGTCACATGAAAAAATGCTCAACATCACTCAGCATGAGGGAAATACAAATCAAAACCACAATGAGTTACCACCTCACACCAGTCAGAATGGCTAAAGTTAACAACTCAAGAAACAACAGATATTGGTGAGGATGTGGAGAAAGGGGAACCCTCTTACACTGTTAGTGAGAATGCAAGCTGGTACAGACACTCTGCAAAACAGTATGGAGGTTCCACAAGAAGTTGAAAATAGAGCTACCTTAC
>NW_028021821.1:0-663 GCF_054177405.1 Leptonychotes weddellii
TGTTCCCCTCCCTGCGCCCCGTGCCCGAGTGGGTCCCACTTGGACCCGAGACCCCCTGCCCACCCTCCTCCGCAGAGCCGCATTCCAATTCAGCCCCAGAGCTGTCTGCGTTCACTTTTCTCCAACAATCTCCAGAAACAGAGGTCAGGCAACCTCGCATTTGAAATGTTGACAAGCTCAGCTGCCTAATAAAATAAAAGCCTGTTTTCTCTCTTATTGCTGCCAAAGACATCACAAATGATTGATTGATTGATTTAAAGAAATTAAAACATGCCACATATTTTATAAGCAACTTAACCACCCGTGTTGGAGTTTGGGTACCTGACATAAAGATTCTGGCTTTAAATGCGGAAATAAATATTTTTCAATACTGAAATCAATATAAAATATGAAAAGATGAATAGTGAGCAAAAAGAATTTCTTTTTTTCTGAGATGACACTTCTGGAGCCCTAGATTTTCCATGGTGGGATCCGTGGCTTAAATTAGAGGAAAAACACATAAACGAAGAATAAAAAAAATAACCATTGGCACAAAGACACTAGGTCAATGAGTTGAAAAAACCCTTCCCTCATTCCCGCCTGCTCTCAGGCTCCCAGAACCCTCTGGACCCCGGCCCATTGCTCCAGCCTTGTCTTCCCAAAGCTCCCTTCACACCTACTCAG
>NW_028021822.1:0-663 GCF_054177405.1 Leptonychotes weddellii
TTTTTTTTCATTATCATGATTGGTGTATACTGGTGTCTAGTCAGTAGAGGTAGGGATGACTCTAAGGTATTACAGTGCACAGGAGACCCTTCCACAGTAAAGAATTATCTGGTCCAAACTGTCAGTAGCCAAGGCTGAGAAATTTTCTTCTAGGTAAGCACATTTTTATTTATCTTTAAAGTATTAATCCAGTTAATATTCTTTCTTTTAAGTTCAAGTCTAGACCTATTATGTAGGTGTAACCAAAATATAAGGAAAGTTAGTATATGTTTTCCTTAAAGCTGGTAGCTCACATTAGGAAATAGGATTCATGCTGGAAATCAATTGATGCCCAGCATCTCTTATGTTGTCTGCATTATGGTCCCCATAGGCAGGCTGATTCTTCTACAGTTGCATGTTGGCTAGTCCCCCTCCTTGGGTAAGCCATTCTTTTTTACCTCGTTTATTTTCCGCCTCTGCATCCTGTCTACTAAATACTTACAGAAAACTAATTAGAATCTACTGATTCTACTATATATATATATGTATATATATATATACTATGATTCTACTATATATATGTATATATATATATTCTGTCCAAATGCAATTGAGCCCTCCTCATTACCTTCAAATTCTCTGTATTTTTATCCTCTCTCACTTCCTTAGCTTCTCTCCATTAAA
>NW_028021823.1:0-663 GCF_054177405.1 Leptonychotes weddellii
GAAAGAAAAGAGAAAAGCTGTAGAAAATCCTCAACCTTCACTTCACCTGATTATTCGTAACTTTTTGCCAAAATCAAATATAGGGTTGATCTCTGGCATCAACGAACATTTCAGTTTTCCCATGCGTGCGTGTTTTGAGTAAACAGTTTATTAAAATATAATAAACACATACACAAAATGATCCTCCCAGGAGAAGAGCCGAGAATCCTCTCCCCACCACAAGATCCCAGTCCTCAGACATGAGCGGGCTGGCCAGTCGGAGCCCCATGGACTCTGAGTGCACACGGAGCAGCCAGGCCCAGGCTGGCCTTCAGGGCTGGAAGGCAAGGGCAAGGCCATGAGTCCAGCCGCACTTCCCAAGCTCATATTCAACAGATCATCCAGTTGTCCTCCAAACAACCCTGGTAATGACAAACTCACTACGTACAGGCGCACTGAGATAGTTCTGAGTATTTAAAAAGACTCTTTATGAGAGGCAAAAATTAGCCCAAATCCCAGGTGCTTCTGGCAGAAGTTCCTGTTGTCCAGCTTAGATTTCCTCTCCAAAGCATGAGAGAACCGTCCAGCAGTGAGGGACCACTGGAGTGTTGTCACTTTTCCGAGTCTATAAAGGAGTCAGATGAAGTCAACGCCCAGAAAGCAAAAAAAAAAAAAAAAAAAAAA
>NW_028021824.1:0-663 GCF_054177405.1 Leptonychotes weddellii
GAATTGAGCTGGATATCTACCAGACCACTCTGAACACCCACAAAATCAGCCTAAGATGTAAGAAGATAGATCTGGATCTCTACAAACAGAATATCGCAGGTGGTTGGTTTTGAGGTATGAAGCAGGGATCCGTAATTCTGAGGGCAGATATCAGAGGATAAACAGCAGGGGGAGGGAACTGTGGTGATCCTGCACCACCAGTGAGTGATAGCCTCCCGTGCTGGGGACGGGGCATGGACTCACAGACTGGTAGCGACAGGGAAAGGACTTTAGGGTAGCCCCTGGACTGAAACCCGGAGTGGTGGGGCTGTGCTTGTGAACTGGGGATGGCTGGCGGTTTTAGAAGCACAAAGGGCAGAGACGTGCCCCTGTGCCTGGACCTGGAGGTGAGGACTGGGAGCCCTGCTGAAGGGCCCATGACCCAGGATGCTGTGGTTTATAGACAGAAATGGAGATAGTGTGGCCCGGAAAGCTCACTGAAGAACAGACTGTGACCTCTCTGCTCTGAGGCAGAGGGTTGGAAATGATCTCTTCTGCTCTGACTCTCCGAAGAGATGCGGAAATCCGCCAGGGAAAGCCACCAGAGAACAAAAGCCCCCAAAATCGGTTTTCACTGAGCCCATCCCCCCCGACAGGAGGCAGGGCAACTCTGCCCAAACAGGG
>NW_028021825.1:0-663 GCF_054177405.1 Leptonychotes weddellii
GTTGTTGTTGTTGGAGGAGAAGGGTGTGTTTCTCTACCATTTTCTTTTTCCTTTGTCTACAGTTCCTCTCTTACCTAGAAGGTGGTGGTGGCTGTGTTAGGGAGGAAAAGCCACAGAGGGTGCAGATGGAAAGATAAATAGGCTAGCGGCAGCCAGGCCTCCAAGAGTAGCTGCCCGCACATTCAGCTGGGATTGAATCAAGTTTGGAAACCTGGGGCTGAGCTCCTCACCCCTCCGGATGCAGGTCAGGCCCCCTGCCCTGCCGCCCTGCAGGTGCCATGTGGGTGCTCCCCACGAGCCCATGTTAGGAAGGCAGCCCCACCCATGGATGCTACGGGGCCACTGACATTCTCTTCCTTTACTTTGTGTCATTATGCTTTGTCACATCTGGATCAGAGGCTGCCAGGGAGGGTACTGGGCCCCTAGGCACAGGCTGGGGTCACTGCAGAGCCAGAGGGGAAGGAACAGGTAGTCTCCAGAGAAGGGACAGCAAGTCAGGAACCCAGAGGCCTGGAAGGCCCTGAAGTCCCAGTGCTGGTTGGTCTCCCTTGTAGGGACGTGGAGGGGGAGATGCAGGATAATGGGCTAGGAAAGGAGACAGATTAGAAGCAAACCATGGCTGTCTGTCCAGCAAAAGAGTGAACACACCCTCAGTTTCCATCA
>NW_028021826.1:0-663 GCF_054177405.1 Leptonychotes weddellii
TAAATCATGAAGGAAAACCTATTTTGGATACTGTTGTGGATATCAGAAGAAAATTACACATTTGCTATATCCAGTATTGTTACTGTTCCTTGAAATCATGTTGTGAGCTCATGATCTACACCAGTGGGTCCTTGATTTTCATCCAGTAGAGGCATAAGCAGTAGGTCAAGTGTATTCATAAGATCAGCATTTCCTCCAGGTCTTCACCTAAGTTCAGAGCCAACCAAAGTATTTTTGTCATTGTGGCACTTCTGTTTCATTTGATTAAATCTCCTGCAACTTTTATGTCTACATTGCTGTTGTTAATATTCCCATTGGCGGTTCCGAACACCTCTGCCCTTATTCCTGTGTGATTCCCAATCCTCAGCCTTTTTACTGTAATGAGCCATGATTCCACTATACCCAGGGCTTACTCTTCCTGGGTAAGAAATATAAAATCGTCTCATCTTTTCAGATACATGTAAATTGTATGCTTTTGCACAGTTGTTTCTTCACCCCTCTCCCTTAGAAAGCTCACTACAGAAATTTAAGGTAGATTCTCATGAGTATTGGGATTTCCTTACGTGTTCAAATGCAAGACCTATAGGGACATTGAGAAGTGAATGTTACAGCTCATGCGATTCTTCTGTATTGGGTCCTGCGGATCATAGTCTTTTCACAGTG
>NW_028021827.1:0-663 GCF_054177405.1 Leptonychotes weddellii
GAATTAGTCAAGTGATAAAAATGGCTTCATGGAACTCCCCTGATGGCTGGAAAGAAACGTATCTGCAGGGAGGCCTCCCCCTCTCTTCCTTACTTACTGGGTGAGCGTATCCTGGCTGTATGGAACACTGGCCTGGAGCCTGTTGTTGTTCCAACTTCTATTTTGACCTCTCTCAACTACACAGTTCCCCCAACAGCCTCTCCCGGTAGGGACCTTCTCCCCCATCTTTGCCCAGGTAAGGTTAATACTCTAATGGAGGCATGACCCTTCGGGGCCTATTTAAGTTTTCGGATCTGCTTAAGGAATAGCCAGAGGCGTTAAATGTTAGTAAGATTCAGCCTAGAACTCCTACCTTAAAGGGAAATTTGTAGACATGGAGTTTCTTTAAATGGGAGCTTCTTATCCCTGGAAATTCTTATGATAGGATGATGATGATTGCTTTAATTATTAAATTTAGAAGGCCAAAAAGAAGCTGGCGTAGCAGGGAAACAAAGTGTTTCTCAAGTATTTAATACTGTCTGTCGTGTGGTAGGCAAAGTCCAGCAATACAAACCATCTGAGCAGGAGTGACCGTCAGACAAGGAGCCCAACACTAAGCTAATGACGACAATATACAAAATACATGAAATATGCAATATACAAGATACACAAAATGCCCAACAA
>NW_028021828.1:0-10967 GCF_054177405.1 Leptonychotes weddellii
GGGTATTGAGGAGGGCACATTCTGCATGGAGCACTGGGTGTTATGCACAAACAATGAATCATGGAACACTACATCTAAAACTAATGATGTAATGTATGGGGATTAACATAAGAATAAAAAAATTTAAAAAAAAAAGTATACACATAGATCAATGGAACAGAATAGAAAATCCAGAAATAAACCCACAATTATACAATCAATTAATCTTTGACAAAGGTGGCAAAAATATGCAATGGGAAATCGCAATCTCTTCAAAAACTGGTGTTGGGAAAACTGGACAGCTACATGCAGAAGAATGAAACTGGAACACATTCTCACCCCATACACAAAAATAAACTCAAAATGGATTAAAAACCTAAATGTGAGACCTGAAACTATAAAATCCTAGAAGAGACCACGGGCGGTGATTTCTTTGGCATTGGCCATGGCAACATTTTTCTAGATATGTCTCCTGAGACAAAGGAAACATAAGGAAAAATCAACTAGTGGGACCACATCAAAATAAAAAGATTCTACACAGCAAATGAAATAATCAACAGAACTAAAAGGAAACCTACTGAATGCGAGAAGATATTTGCCAATGACATATCTGATAAAGGGTTAGCATTCAAAATAGATAAGTACTTATATAACTCAACACAAAACCCACAAATAACCCAATTTAAAATGGGCAGAAGACATGAACAGACATTTCTCCAAAGAAAATGTGCAGATGGACAACAGACACATGAAAAGATGCTCAACATCACTCATCATCAGGGACATGTAATTCAAAGCTACAATAAAATATCACCTCACACATGTCAGAATGGCTAAAATCAAAAACGCAAGAAATATTGGTAAGGATATGGAGGTAAAGGAACCCTCATGCACTGTTGGTGGCAAACTGGTGCAGTCACTGTGGAAAACAGTATAAAGTCACCTCAAAAAAATTAAAAACAGAATTACCATATGATCCAATAATCACACTATTAGGTATTTACCCAAAGAATATGAAACACTAATTCAAAAAGATATATGCACCCCTATGTTTATTGCAGCATTATTTAAAATAGCCAAAATATCGGAGCAACCAAAGTGTCCATCCATAGATGAATGATAAAGATGATGTGGTGTATATATTCAATGGAATATTACTTAGCCATAAAAAAGAATGAAATTTTCCTATTTGCAACAATGTGGATGAATATAGAGGGTATAATGCTAAGTGAAATAAGTTGGTAAGAGAAAGACAAATACCATATGATTTTTTTTTAAGATTTTATTTTATTTTATTTTTAGAGACACAGAGAGAGAGAGTGAGTACAAGCAGGGAGGGGCAGAGGGAGAAGGGGAGAGAGAGAGAATCCTCAGCAAGCTCCATGCTCAGCGTGGAGCCCAATGCGGGGCTCAATCTCACAACCCTGAGATCATGACCTGAGCTAAAATCAAGAGTCACATGCTTAACTGACTGAACCACTCAGGTATCCTGATTTCACTCATATGTGGAATTTAAGAAACCAAACAAATGAAGAAAGAAAAAAGAGACAAACCCTAAAACAGACTTTTAACCATAGGGAACAAACAGATGGTTACCAGAGAGGAAGTGAGTGAGGGGATGGGTTACATAGGCGATGGAGACTAAGCATACTTGCTGTGATGAGCACCTGGGTATTATATGGAAGTCACTATATTGTACACTTGCAACTAATATTACACTGTATGTTAACTAACTAAAATTTAAATAAAAACTTCAAAAATATTTTTTTAAATATTTTATTTAGAGAGAGAGAGAGAGTATGCGTAGGCACACACACACATGCACTCACACGTGCATGCTGGGGGAGGGGCAGGGGAGAGAGAGAGAGACAGAATTTCAAGCAGACTCCACACTGAGCACAGAACCCAAAGTGGGGCTTGATCCTGAGATCATGACCTGAGCCGAAATCAAGGGTCTGTGGCTTAACTGACTGAGTCACCCAGGCACTCATAAAAAAAAAAAAATTTTAAGGCATTCAGTTTGTTGTATTTCATTATGGCAGCCCAAGCAGACTAATGCAACCAAGGTGACTGAAATTAAGAGAAAAGTGTAGAATTTGGTCCCCGATGAAGTTAGAAGAGCAATTGAGCACCCCTCTGCAGAAGATTTGCCTTTATATCAAGATCAGTAAAAAACTTATGAAATGTTTTAAGAATGATAATATGATTAAATTGACATTTTTTGTGAAGAACATCTTAACTGAAGAATGGAGGTGAACCAAAATGTAGAACTGTTAAGAAAGATATTATTGAAGCCCAGGAAAGAGAAGCTAGTAGCTTGGATGAGGATGGTGGCAGAAAAGCTGGAGAGGAAAGGACCACAGGCAAGAGATATTTAGGAGGTAAAAAATAGAGAACTAAGTAATGAATTGAATTTTTTTTACATAATATTAAGTGAAAGAGCCAAATGCAAAATTATAGATTCATTATGATACAAGTAAAACTCAGGGAAACATAGGGTAAAAATATATAAATTATAGATAACATTCTCATTTTTCTACTTTCCAGGATAATAAAAATGTGGTTATATTATGCTTCTCCTTTTAAAATAAAAACAATATTTTAGTGTAACTGCCACAGAATTACTGTAAGGGTCACTCCTCAAGGGTAATTGAAATGTAACTATAGGTTTTGCTGAGATTTTGTGTAGAATTAGTAAAATCAGGTGAGGCCTGGCAGTAGGAATTATCTCTGACATTTAAAAATGCCATGGAGAGTCTACAGTAAAAGGAGTATTCCAGCATAAGAAGATCCATACAGAGCTGAAATCATTAACAAGGCTCCCCTGGTTAATTTTCTTGAGACAGCTATTTTATATACAGGTAAACAATTATGCCTCCTTTACCAGAGACAAGTTTTCCAAATTTTCTAAGGCTTGGCTTCATTTATAAAATAAGGGTCCTCCTTTCTCTCTAGAGATATTATGAAGACACAATGAGATTGAGTCAGGTAGAGTCTTTTGAAGAGTGCCTGTTGTATGCTAAGTGCTCAGACTGGCAGTAATAGTAATAGTGATGATGGGTTCATAATTAGCAGTGGTAGAGTTCTCGCCATATTTAGATTTTTTTTTTTAAAGATTTTATTTATTTATTTGACAGAGAGAGACAGTGAGAGAGGGAGCACAAGCAGGGGGAGCGGGAGAGGGAGAAGCAGGCTCCCCGCAGAGCAGGGAGCCTGATGTGGGGCTCGAACCCAGGACCCTGGGATCATGACCTGAGCTGAAGGCAGATGCTTAACGACTGAGCCACCCAGGTGCCCCATATTTAGATTTTTTTAATGCCTGATATATGGTTAAAGTAAAAAGTTTTCACCTTATTTAGTTATGAAACACAGGTTTAAGTTGAGAGAAATTATTCCTATCACATGGGAGAGAAAATTGGTTTACTGGGGCTTTAGGAATAGATGTTTGTATAATTTAGTATAAGTCAGCAATTCCAGAACTGATTGTCTAGGTATTATTCAGTGCTCACAAGTAGCATCTTCTGCTAAGATGTCATTTGATCTTTCTTGAATGAGAATACTTTTCTTTTAAACCCACAAGGGCAATTTGGGAAACAAATGCAAAAGCTAAATTCTTGTGAAATGTTGTCCAAGCTAACTAGAGAGCCCTGAAAGGTCAAAGGTAGAAGAAACAGAGGGACTGGATTGAAAGAATCAGTCAGGGTGATGCTCCAGCAACATCAAGGCACTTATTAGATCAGCACTATCTTTTTCTAAGTTGTATTAATGAAATAACCTGTAATATAAATAAAAGTGTACTTTCTGAACAAATGATGCCTTATCCTCCTAGTTGGCCATCCACTAATGGACATAACACAACTTGTTTCTCAAAAATGCATTTTGGATCCAAGGAAGTATTTAGTATCAAAATCTTGGCCTTGGCTATCTACTCCATCTCTTAGTTTAGGACCCTAAACTCTGAGCCTTGGTATCCTCACTGCAAAATGAGGAGTTCAACACTTATTCACATGGCTGATGATTTAAATAATGTAAAATATTGAAAGGACTTCACATATGGCCTACTACACAGCATGACTTTATGAAATTCTCATTTCTCTTTCCCCCTCTTAAATCTGTAACTATTTTTTAGAACATTTTGTCAAAGGAATACGAAACAGTACATTGGTGTACAGTGGGGATAAAACATACAGTTTCAGATCCCTTCCAGTCTTAAATTTTATCTCTATATAGGTGCAAGAACAGGACCTACATGATTGTTTTTAAAAATTTAATATTTCAGTTAGGATATACTTAACAGACATGACTTGGAAACATACAGAAAGCAGATTTGATTGACATCTAATGGATACATTAAATCCAAAATTAAAACTACAATAAGGCATTTCCAAGTTCAATGTTTTGTTATTCCATCTCTTTATTCTTTTTTCAATTCAGCTGGAAACTCTTCCAACTTCTATTCAGGGAAAATATTTTGAAAGGAGTATTTTAATGAGACCATTTGTGTTTCCAGTGCCTTGCTGAGTGACAGGTTATGGAAAGCATAAATAAATATTGTTTGAATCGAGAGTGTAAGAATGGAAACATTTTATAAGACTTATCAGTGTCTCACATTCATTATGAAGTAGTGAATTTGCCGAAGTGTGCCCCAAATATAAAACTTTAAAAGAGGGTAAATCACTATCCCCACTCTCCTTTTCAACAAGAAAATTTGGAAATGGCATCCCACAGTGTTACTTTTCAAGCATCTCTTGCTGCTAGGCTTCTTTAAAAGTTTCTGAGTAAGCAGGGAAAATATTTTCCCCAGTTTTACAATACTAACAATGCTAGTTCATTTCAAAGGGTTTTTACACTTCCATCAAGGCTTTCTGTGTCTACCTGAGCATGTATATCTCATTAGAAACTGATGTGCCATAATCTCTGTGACTGAAAAACTGTTTATTCTACAAATTTATTTTGCCATATAATTTTCTGGTGCCTGAAAAAGTACTGATAAATGACACCCTCCTGTTGTTCCAAATACCAAGTATAAAATGTTATCTGTCTATGCCTGCATTTAGTATTGATTCTTCAAATGGCAAAAGAATCTGTAAAAAAACACAAGGGAATCCAGAAGGCTTTTAGACTCAGCAGTACATTCAAGTAGAGCGGGCAGCCCAGAAGTGGTTTTAAAATGCCTGGAAATTACTGTGTAATGTAGAGGGCTGGGAATCCACAATTTGTTAGTAAACCCAATTCTTACCATGAAAGCTGTCAAATCACTGATACTCATGCTAGTTTTGTTGTTGTTGTAGTTAACACTTTATAAACTAGTCCTGTAGGATCAGACGGTTCAAGTCATTTCATAAAATACTGGCCTCAGATTATTAACAACCCTTTATTCTCTCTTATATCCTTAGATCTGCCCCACAAAAGCTTTCCACTTAGAAAAACAACTCCATCTGTTGTAGAGTGTGGACAAAGGGGATAGGCTTGGGCTACTGCTGTGGCAGAGGACTCTCTTTTCTTAAAAAGGGCGGGTGAGAGGTTAGACTAATTGAATCATTTAGTGGCCGCTTCTCTTTTAAGTGCTTTCC
The DNA here is from genome assembly GCF_054177405.1 of Leptonychotes weddellii. Taxonomy (NCBI): domain Eukaryota; kingdom Metazoa; phylum Chordata; class Mammalia; order Carnivora; family Phocidae; genus Leptonychotes; species Leptonychotes weddellii. The sequence goes on from NW_028021828.1 coordinate 5,553, forward strand.
TGGTTGAGGGGCCAAAATCTATATTAACACCTCTGCCCTTAGTAACGCGGTTTTTCAAGTCAAGAAGCTTTGCCCACAGGTCTTCAAGGACTCAATAGAGCTCACTAAATAAATAACAAGCAAGTGTGAATGTGACAGTCTAATGGATTATGTTGGATCAGAACTTAAAGGGGAAAAAAAACCAACAAAACCAGGAGCTGGTACCCATGGTCAATTATAAAATGTCTCTCACCTACCTCTGCCAAGCCTGTCATTCACCTCAATTCTATTTGAATTAGAAAACTGGCATGTTTTGTCCAAATCAGTCAATTGATCTGTGAATGTTAATTTGTCAAAAGCATTCTGAAAAGTTAATGGTATAGTTGACCCTTAAACAACATGGGGGTGTTGACCCACTTCCCCCACCCTGAGCACCTGAAAATCCACATATAACTTTTAACTCCCCAAAAACAACTTCTAATAGCCTACTAATTACTCAAAGCCTTATCGAAAACATAAACAGTCGATTAACACACATTTTGTATGTTATATGTATTACATACTATATTCTTACAATGAAGTAGGCTAAAGAAAAAATGTTATTGAGAAAATCATAAGGAAGAAAAAAATACATTTACAGGACTGTACTGTATTTGTTGAAAAAAATCCACATATAAGTGGACCTGCACAGTTCAAACACATATCCAAAGTTCTACAATAAATTGTGTTACTCAAAATCTCTCCCTTACGTCTCCACAACTCCCCACATGTCTGCCATAACCATGGAACTGCAGTTTTAAGGAACAGGTAAGATCAACAGCCCTTAAAAACTGGGCATGCAGGAGTTTGAGGTACCTTTCAGATACTTTTTAGTGTGGGAAGGCTACATGATAATACTATTGATTTCCTCAAAAACAATGTTTTCTAAGTTTAGCATATTATTGGTCTTTATTTTCCACATTGTTAGTTTCCAAGCCAGTTATTTCATAGTTCCTTCTCTCATTTCTCTTCTTTATCATGCTTGATTGAGAGACTTACCTTGCTTTATGTGCTGAATCAGCAATTCATTTGAATATATCAGCAGTGAATTTTTTTCAAATGTGATCAAAATATACTAAAATTCATCTAGGAAAATAAAAAAGGTGAAGCTATAGTTATCATTTATTGTGCTGATACTGTATGCAAAGTCAAGTGTTGAATGAAGCACCTTACAAATATTAAAGAATAGTAGACACTGATTCAGATAAATTTTTAAGCTACAGTAGTTCTTTCGAGTCAGTCACATGCACATAGGGAGTAGATTTTGATTTAGATGATGTTAAGAAGCACCATGCCTACAGGTTTCTCCCCAAAATACCCTGAAATTTTACTAATCAAGACTTATTTCTTGGATTCTGATATCATTCCTTAGGAATACTTTAAGGTGAACAACACTCCCAAGTTCTACTTCCCTAAGGTGCTCTAAATCTCCCTTTGCCAAATCCCCAACTGTTCCCTCTCATGATTCTTCGTCTGCCCATGACTTTTTGTCTCCTATAAATTAATAACCTGTAAAGACAGTTATGAAGTCCCAGGAACTTCTGCTTGTTTTAAAAGTAATCCCACCCCACTATGCCACATTCACATTCTTCCCCCACAATGGAACACTTCAGGTCTTGCAGGAGAAATTTTACCTTTGGTGCAAAAATGCAAACTGTCTTAAACAGGTGAAGTTGATTGAGAAGTATAATCCTATGAATTCATTGGAGGAGGATGTCAATGCCCAGGAAAAAATAGAATTGGTAGTAAAGATCTAGAAGGAAACAGTGCAGAAAGAGGGAGAACAAACGTCATCTAAGTTAAAAATAACTGGAAAAGAACATTACAGAGTGTGTTTAAGACACTGGCACACATCAAAGAGCTGAAGGGAAGGAAGAACTGGAATTTGCTATTGGAATACTTCTGTGACTGAATGGGGGGGAGGTAAGTGGGGTGGGAGGATTTGAAATTGAGACGAATTTATAGCAAGTCTTTGATTTTTCACTGTAGACTTATGTTTTGTTCTAAGCAACTGGCCTACCAATATGGAAGCCATCATGAAGTAGTTGACTCTCATATATTCCTTGACACAAGAAGAAAATGGGAAGAAATTCAAAAATTTGGTGCCAGTCTTTATATGAACCATATTCTTCTTTGCAGAAAATGTTTGGAGACCTTGCTCTACCACTAGGAAACTAGGAGAATGTGATCTATGATCTCCCTCCTGGAAACTAGTCATGTCCTAATTCCTGGGCCAAATCTGACAGACATTTCTCAGACTACCCTATGAGCCAGACTTTAAATATAGATCATACTTCTACACCAGGACTCCCCTACTCTGAAGAGGAATCTGATGTTACCCTGAGACTTATAATCAGGTACCAGATCAGTGTGTTTCAGAGATGCCCATAGGCTTTGTGAATCTGACTTTGTCTCATTTTTTTCCATCTAAACTTCATGACATGGTTTCTGTTTTGTTTCTTGCTTTATTTTGTCTTGGCAACTGATCCCCAGGTTCCTAGAACCCTGTTGACACACCTTGCCTTCTTAGGTAAACTTCTATCACCAAATTCAACAGCCAAGCCTATTTCCATAAGATTGAGTCCCTCATTTCATTTGCTCCGTGTTGCTGGCCAGACACACAGACCCACGGTGAATGTTCCACAGAGGAGCCCAAGACCAGGAAAAGACTACTGGAGTACAGGGAGAACCAATGGGGGAACACAAAAGACACCAGTTGAATAGGCATGTAAGGCAAGCACAGTGACTTGAAAATAAGTGAAAAACACTGCAGTAGAGGCAAAAAACAAACAAACAAAAAAGAGCTCTGTTTTTCAGAAATAGAGACTTCTAAATGGATTAAGAAATAAAGGTATTTGTATGTTATGGACTTGAATGTTTGTTTTCCCCAAAAATTCATATGTTGGAAATCCAATCCCCAATGTCATGAATTTGAGGTGGAGCCTTAGGGAGGTAATTAGGTCACAGATTTGGTTTAGTGCCCTTATAAGAAGAGAGCAGAGAGCGAGCTCAATACAAGAGGCTGTCTGCAACCTGGAAGAGGAAAATTACCAAAACCCAACCATGCTCGCACCTTGATCTTGGATTTCAACCTCCAGAACTGTAAGAAATAAATGTTTCTTGTTGATAAGCTGCCCTGTTTATGGTATTTTATTATAGCAGCCTGAACTGACTAGGACATCCTATTCGCCAGAAACTCTAGAGGGTTCAAGTATCAAGATTATGAAAAGTTTGCAAAGAGAAAGAGACGTTGTATGGAGAAATAAAGTTAGCCAGAAGTTAAGTCCCACCATTTAACTAAGCCATTTTAACCCCCACCAGGACAGAAACCATCAGATGTCTTGCTCTACTCACTTCTGCCCCATAAATCCCTGCATGCAAGGCAACCTGTCCTATCCTTTGATTTCTCCCCACTAGGACAGTTACTCAAAATTTGCCTGTTTCATTAAAAAAAAAAAAGTCCTGGGGCACCTGGGTGGTTCAGTTGGTTCAGCATCTGCCTTTGGCTCAGGTCATGATCCCAGGGTCCTGGGATCCTGCATCAGGTTTGCTGCTCAGCAGGGAGTCTGCTTCTCCCTTTCCCTCTGTCTCTCCCCCCTGGTTTGTGCTCGCTTTCTCTCTGTCACTCATTCACACTTTCTTTCTCAAATAAATAAATAAAATCTTAAAAAAAAATCCTGCCAGCATGCTTCTCTATTTTACATATAGATATAGATGGGCTAATATCACCTATATCTATATTATTTATCCCCAGAACAAGGCATGTGCTCTCCTGCTCTCTTTCCCCTTATCTCTCTCTCCCTCCCTTCACTACCTCCCCCATCCTTATCTTTTTATCTCTGTGTCTCTCGCTGCCTGGATTTCAGGAAACTCTTTGTCAATGGACCACCTTGGCCAGGGTCCTCCCTTATTTTATGTCTAAGTGAGTAATAAATCTTTAGATTACCTGCAATCACTACCTCAGGCATTCTATTCTTTAATACCTTATACCTTTAATGGGAGGTAATAGGCAGACTACTGATCCAGCAAGGGGCCAAGTTGTTTCAGCATAGTTTCCCTAGAAAGCAGACTGAGAGGAAATCTCCCTCCTGCAAGTTTAATGGGGAATTTTTTTTAGGATCAATATCTGCATGAAATGGAAGGAAGCAGGACTGGGCAAGAGGGAGACGTAGGGCCCCATGCAGTCACAGAAAGGGCTCAGCCAATTCCCTAGCTCCTCTAAAATGCACTAGCCCTTCAAAGTTGCCCTGAGTTGGAGCAAAGGGGTCTAGGCCTAAGACCCTAACTGGGCTGCAGACTGTCCCTGGGAAGGGGTGTGTGTGACCTTGGGCAATGTGGGTCCCTTCAGCTAAGACAAATTCCTAGGAACATTAGACAGCTGAGGAGTATTTGTGGGAAGCAATCCCAGGAACTGGGAGAGGTTTCTCAGTGCTGGAGGGAGATCTGGCTTACCAGCACAGCATCTACTGTAGAAGCAGAGGCAGAAGATACTTAATGTGGGTTTGGGTGTATTTTTGAGGTACAGATTTTCCCCCACCCCCACCCCCCACTGTCTCTCTGTGCCAGCAAGGGAGTTTCTGGCAGGGTGGGCAGCAGAAGTAGCCAACAGCACTTCCAGACTTAAGATTTCTAAATCTTATGCCTTATGTGGAGACTAGGGTTTTAGAATGGCAAGGAAGAGGACTGTGGATCCTAGATGGGTAGAGAGCTGGCCCTGGAAGACAGCAAGAGGAGAATCGATGTGGTATTTCTAAAAAGAGGGAACACAGAGGTCAGATTACCCAGCCCCATGAAAATAACTCTGTTTGGTGAGGAGTGGGATCTGAGTGGGCTGTGTAGACGAGCACAGGGGACATATTGGTAGTTACTAGTGTGGTCACACAACCATTACCAGGGGGTGCCCCTTCCCACTCCACCAAGAATCAGTGGTACTGCATCAAACCCTGTCATCCTTTTTTTTTTTTTTTTTTTATTCATAAGAGAGAGACAGAGAGGCAGAGGCAGAGGGAGAAGCAGGCTCCTCACCTAGCGGGAGCCCAATGTGGGACTCGATCCCAGGACCCCGGGATCATGACCTGAGCCGAAGGCAGACGCTTAACCATCTGAGCCACCCAGGCATCCTGAATTGCATTCTTTATAGTAAAATTACTGTTGGACACAAAACAGCTAATATGTCTGCAATCTAATAATACCGACTGCCAGTGTATCTCAGAGCATTGATTGCAAATAGCCAATTTAATAACTATACCTAGTGCTAAACTCAGGAGATTAGGAAGCTGGAGATCAACTAAATTGAGGCAAGCAAAGACATTCTTGACTGAAACAAATTCATCTTCCATGGGAAGTGTGTTCCTAATATATAAGATTTTGAAGCTCTCAGTAGAAGGACATGGCTAA
>NW_028021829.1:0-663 GCF_054177405.1 Leptonychotes weddellii
TGCTCTCTCTCTCTCAAATAAATAAAATTTTTAAAAATTGTATACAAATTTTACAGGGCCCCTGGGTGGCTCAGATGGTTAAGCATCTGCCTTTAGCTCAGGTCATGATCCCAGAGTCCTGGGATCGAGCCCCGCATCGGGCTCCCTGCTTGGCGGGAAGCCTGCTTTCCCCTCTCACTCTGCCTGCTGCTTCCCCTGCTTATACACACTCTCTCTCTGTCAAAAATAAATAAAATCTAGAAAAAAATCATATACAAATTTTAAAGTATGTCTTCCAGTTGTTTTCTTCCTTTTATCTTTTTTTCCAATACAAATACACATTTCTGTGTTTTTGTGTCATAATTATTAGATATAGGGGTGCCTGGGTGACTTAGTTGGTTAAGCGTACAACTCTTGATTTTGGCTTCATGATCTCAGGGTTGAGAGATTGAGCTCAGTGCAGAATCTGCTTGAAATTCTCTCCTCCTCTGCCCCACCCCCACCCCCCATCCCCACTCGCTCTGCCTCTCAAATAAATAAATAAAATCTTTAAAAATAATTACAAGATGTATATTTCTCAAACTTTTATTTCATTTATGTAACATCAGAGTATTGTGGGATATCTTTCAACCCACCAAAAATAACTGATTACTAATTCAACCATTTATTCCATATTCATTTCAT
>NW_028021830.1:0-663 GCF_054177405.1 Leptonychotes weddellii
ACAGACACCAGCCCAATGCCCCCCCACCCTGGAATCCTTCCTTATAAGGTCTCTCTCCTCAGGTCTAATATCACTGTCCCAGCCTCCTTGGCCACTCACAGCTCCACGCCATCCCCCATCACACACATGACCCGAATGACTGTGGGAAGGGGTAGATCTGGGGGGCGAGCAATGAGGTCGCATAATGGATGATCAGGCTCAGTGCGCCTGGCCACTGACATTGTCCATGGCACATGGTGGGAGCCCTTTCAGGGGTGTTCCTGAGCAACAGCACCAAAAAGGAGATTCTGGGGGCTGTGCATGGGGGCCTTGCAACAGACGTGGCCTCAGTGGTTTGGGATCCATTTCAGTAGTTTCGAAACTCTCGCAGAAGGTCCCAAAAAGCAGGCTGCCTGGGATGAGTGCAAAGTCTGGAGCAGCCCCCAGGGACGGGCAGGGGCACCCCTGTGACCTGTGAGTAAGCAGGCCTGCCTGCCTATGGGGCCCCAGTAAGGGTCAGTAAGGGTCAACCCTGTCCTCAGCTGCTGGGAGGTCACCGCTGAGCCCGGGGACGTCCTGAGTCCAGTGTCCTTGTTCCCCTGGGCTCTGGGCCACACGGTATCAGCTCGCCCTCCCGAGGGGCTGGAGACTGAGGTCAGCCATGCGGGCAGCCGACCAGGTCTG
>NW_028021831.1:0-663 GCF_054177405.1 Leptonychotes weddellii
TAAATTTTGTCTCTTTCTAACTTACCTCAGTTCTATAGAAAGGGTTTCAGAAATATGACTTACTTTGCAAGGGTAATGTATTCAGGTGAAGGAAGTAGAGTAAGTGTTAAAATGCATACATAAGGGTTAAACATAAAGTGCATCTCTTACTGCACAATTAAACACATGTCGTTTCACCATTGAGATGAAATATCTGCAAAAGAGAATTTAGGAAAGAAACCTCACAGAATCTTAAGACTTGGTTAGGAATTAGTTTCTAGATGAGGAGTTAGCAAATGTTTTCTGAAAAAGGAGGGACAGTAAATATTTTAGGCTTTGCAGGCTATATAGTTTCTGTTCTACTTGCCTCCTCCACTGCTCAAAAGCAGCCACAAATTCCTAAGAAATGGGTGTGGTTGTATTCCAATAAAAATTTATTTGTAAAAACAGGAAGTGGGTCAAACTTGGCCCACTTCCTGTAGTCTGCTGGCCTCTGTTCTAGTTTATTATATAAAAAGTAAAGATCTGTAAAATTCTGAAGACTAGGGCAAATACCTCATCAAGGTGTCTCATGATTTAAATGGTCCTTGTTAGCCTTATGTGTATTTAACAGGGTGTGTTATCTTAATGGAAAAATCAATTGTTCATTTAGTAAATTTTCTTGTCACAGTCTAAAAGTATGAA
>NW_028021832.1:0-663 GCF_054177405.1 Leptonychotes weddellii
CAGGTGCCCCGGTGTTTGTCTTTCTGTGACTGACTTATTTCATTTAGCATAATTTCCTCAGGGTTCAGCCATCCTTCTTTTTTAAGGCTGAATAGTATTCCACTGTGTGTATGTACTACATTTTCTTTATCCAATCATCTGTCAATAGATATTTTTTTTAAAGATTTTATTTATTTATTTGAGAGAGAGAGAGAGAGAGAGAGCACAAGCAGGAGAAGCGGCAGGCAGAGGGAGAAGTAGGCTCCCCGCTGAGCAGGGAGCCCGATGCAGGACTCCATCCCAGGACCCTGGGATCATGACCTGAGCCGAAGGCAGACGCTTAACCGACTGAGCCACCCAGGCGCCCCGAACCAAACTCTTCCTTAACCTTATTTTTCCTGTGCCCTAAAAAAGCAAGAAGAAAAAGAGAAGGACTGCGATTTTGTTTGCTTGTTTGCCATAGGCAAAGAGCCCTATTAAGGTTCGGCTTCTCTGCGATTTTATTATCAACACTTAGCATTTTTGCCTCTTCTCATGTCAGGATCAATAGTGCTCCTTTTTTTTTTTAAGATTTTATTTATTTATTTGACAGAGAGAGACACAGCAAGAGAGGGAACACAAGCAGGGCGAGTGGGAGAGGGAGAAGCAGGCTTCCCGCTGAGCAGGGAGCCAGATGCGGGGCTC
>NW_028021833.1:0-663 GCF_054177405.1 Leptonychotes weddellii
GAGGGTAAGAATTGACCACTTCCCATCCACCGTGCTCAGCAAGTGGCCCAACAGAAAGAGTGGAGACCGTCGGTATAGTGCAGTATACCCCTTTCCTGAAGAGACCTTGCTCAGACACCTTTGGGGAGCATGGATCTATTCGCTGGTTCTCCCAACACACCTAGAGGCTCCTTTTACTTAGGGTTTTATAAAGACATCAAAAGGTGAGTTGCGATTGAATTACAGTACCAAAAAATAAAGCATGCATAGTTAACTTGAATCCTATAGTATATTTAGCATGTAATATCTTTTGCAGTTTTATTTTTCTTCACTCAAATTTCTTCTCATTAGGGAGGTGGTGACACTGTCATTCAGGTGCAACTGTAGAAACTGTCCAATCTCTCTCCTTTCTGGCTTCTTCTTCTCTTTCTACCTTTCTGATTCTATGCTCTTTTTTTTGTGCTTTTAGAGCTCCCAGTGATCTTTGAAGGGCTAGTAGATTTCTTTGTACAAGGGCTATATAGATGTTGTAGAGAAAGCTATTTCCATATGTTCACAATGGCTCAATATTTAGAGATTTAAGTGCAGCATGCCCATTAATCAAGCTACAATACTTTTGGTTACCACTACTGTTCCTAATTGGCCACTGCACTAACCTGTGCAATGTTATAGCCCAAGAAAGAA
>NW_028021834.1:0-663 GCF_054177405.1 Leptonychotes weddellii
GAGAGAATCACCTCTAACCCTGGTCAGTGTCTCCACCAGGCGGCGAATCATCAGCAAAGACATTCTCGTGCCCTCCCTGCCCTGCCATCTCGGAGCCCGGCAGCAAACCCCAGGATTCCAGGTCTCAAACCCTTCCTGTGCCCACCCGGCCAGTGGGTCTTCTCTCATCGGACTGCTGCTCTGGGCCCCCCGCGAGCCGCTCCCGATGCACCAGCGGGGTCGTCCCTCGACCCCTGTCCCCCTCGGGTGTTGACCCACACCCCAAGCTAGTGCATCTGAGCCTTAGCTCCTGATGCCCCCACCTGCCCTGATGGTCCCCCATCTCCCAAACCTTTCTCGGAGGGGCCCCCAGAGTCCAGAGCCCCCCTCAACACCGGTGGCCTGTGCCGATCCTCCGTTGGGGCCTTTGCTTGACCTTACTGGACCAAGCAGAAAACGGCTCCTTGTGAACCAGCAGGACATGCGGACAGCAGCTCTTCCTGAGCTCGGCTGGTGGCAGAGGCTGTGCCCCCAGGGGCTGCTCTTCTCCCATCCCGAGCACGGGGGTATTTTCAACACTGGCTGCACAGGACGGCCTGAGGGCTGCAGTGACCCTCAGAACCACAGGGGCCGAGAGAGCCCCCAGGTCGGCTGGCAGGTGCCCCGCAGGGCAGCCCCCCCCCC
>NW_028021835.1:0-663 GCF_054177405.1 Leptonychotes weddellii
ATCCGAACTCCCAGCTGCCAGATGAGGAGCAGTTATAGAATCAGGAGTGGGAGTGGGCAGCTGCCCACAGGACAGGACAGACCTTTGAGTGCAGTGCCTTGGTGGGGTAACGTGAAATTATACTGGAATACAGGAACCCTGTCACTGAGGATGGGGAGGGGAGCTGCCTCGTTGTTGGGCAGTAGGAGTCTGATTTCTTGTTTTCGCAATCCACTGGGGTTTTGATCATGAGGAGGTGGTTGTCAAGACCAGGAAGGGTGTGAGGTGTTACCCCACTTACAGCTAACAAGTCAGCCTGCCACAGCTCCACAGATTCTGTTGGGAGACATGAGACTCCTGGGTCAGAGACAAAGGACTGTTGTTCGCAGCAATTACAGTAGCCAGGGTGTCAGCATTGTCCTCAGGCCCCAGTTTCCACAGGGCAACATAAAGAGGAGACTATGTGATTGATACCTGCAACTCAGGGGGTTGAGTTACAGGAGAAGAACCTGGAAGTTTATGGAACTCAAATCTAGTATAACAAGTGGTAAGTTTGCTGGCCCTCTGTCCTGGAGGGAGACGTACTATTTATTAACTGGAGAGTAAACAGAACTGCCTTCTGCCCTGGAAGGAAAAACTATCTCTATCTGCCAAAGAGGTTTACTATACAAAAATCATCAAACA
>NW_028021836.1:0-663 GCF_054177405.1 Leptonychotes weddellii
ACATGTATTCTTACAGCAATTAGAATAAAACTCCTTATCTCAGCCTAAAAGCCCTTAGTGATTTGACCCTTACAGTAACATATTTATCCCCTAAATCTCTCACAATTATTCATCATACTCCAACTGAGAAATACTCAGGTGTTTCTTTCATATTCTTTAAGCATACCAAGTTTGTTCCCTAATTATGCATAACTCTCTCTCATTGCCTACAATAGTACCTGACAAATGGGTTGTACTCAGTGAAAAACAATATTTGTTAAATGAATGTATGGTTTACAGCAAGAATTTCCTCTTCTTTACTTCCTATTATAAAATCTATTCAGCAGACCACATGCCGACTCAATAACCTCCTCATGGAAGTTTTCACTTCCTGGTTGCGAAGGGTATAAATCACAGGGTTCATTAATGGAAAGATCACAGTATGGAAGAAGGAAACTACCTTGTCAGCTGGCAAGGCCCTGAAAGGGCGAGTGTAGATGAAGATGGCAGGTCCAAACATGAGAAGTATAATAATGACATGAGTGGAGCATGTGGACAGTGCTTTGGTCTTCCCTTCAGAAGCAGACCCACGTACATGGCAGAGGATGATGGCATAGGAAGACAAAAGCCCCAGAAAGCACAGAAGGGTCATCAGACCACTGTTGAAGACCATCAGAAGCTCCA
>NW_028021837.1:0-663 GCF_054177405.1 Leptonychotes weddellii
AAATATTTATCAAAGGAGCAGAATGTTGAAAAGACATACATATTTTTTTTTAAATTTTCATCTTGATGGTCTCTATAATTCACTTACAATTACAACCATATTATTATTTTTTTTTATGACTATAAGATGCAAGAGCCAAGGTCTACTTTGCACCTGCAGTAGCATTTTTGTGTCATTTGCTTAATCCTAATTTTATTTTTAAATTTTTTCTATAGGCTTTTAATTATTTTAAGACATTTTTTTTGCATTTTTTGTAAGCTGCCTTGACTTCATTATGTAAAAGGCAAAACTGTAAATAAGTTCATTTAAAGATTGGCATTTCTCCTGTCATTATCTCTCATTCTATTTCACCTGTTAACCTATTTTACCAACAGACCTTCATTAGTTTTAATGATATAATTTAATGTCTCAAAGACTTAGTATGAAGTTAATATAGCCTGTGTCAAAAACACAGAAAAAGTGTCTTAGTTAGGTTGATTCATGTTAAGGGGAAATTTGACAATTTTTCAGTCCCAAATGGAACTCAAGGCTCCAAAAATTTCATGAGGTTCTTTGACAGGTTAAAATCTTCACTGTCATATTTGTAAGTTTCCTACCTTGTTCTGACCTCAAATAATCTTCATTTCTGGTTTTGAACTACCTTCAAGGGGATAGTATTTAATC
>NW_028021838.1:0-663 GCF_054177405.1 Leptonychotes weddellii
TCAGGTAAAACTCACATCCTTCAAAGTTCTTGACAGTCATTCCACTGACACTCACTAGAAGTATATGCTCACTCCCAAATTAATATTCTAGTCTTGACCTCTCCCTGAACTCCAGGGATTTCTAATTAATTGCCATCGTTACTTGAATAACAAACAGGCATCTCAAACTTTAAGTGCCCCAGGTAAACTCCTTATCTTTTTCCCAAATCTTTTTTCTCCTGAAGGTTTTGCCAACACAGAAAAAAAATGCAAATTCGTCTTTCCAGTTTTTCAGACTGAAAATCTTGGAGTCATTTTTGGTGCCTTTCTTGCTCTCAAATTACTCATCTAATGGCTCCCTCAATCCTTTTGACACTACCTTCAAAAAACATGCAAAACTGACCACTTCTCACCATCTTCACCCCTCCTCCTGGTCCACAACACCATCAGCCTCCATGTGGATAACTGCCATAGTCTTAACCAGTCTCTGTCCAAATATCCACGTGACTCACCAGCTTAGCACTCAGGTCTCTGCTCGAATGTAACCATTATCACATTGGCCTTCAAAGATGATCCCATTTAAAATAGCAATCTCTCACAGGCCTAGCAGGTCCTATTCCTTTTCCCCATTTCATTTTTCTCTCTAGCCTTTACCAGCATCTGATACATAGATGCTCATTTTTT
>NW_028021839.1:0-10966 GCF_054177405.1 Leptonychotes weddellii
TGGTGAGCACTGTGAATTGTGTAAGACTGTTGAATCACAGACCTGTACCTCTGAAACAAATAATACATTATATGTTAAAAAAAAAAAAAAAGAAAGAAAAGGAAGAAGAAGATAGCAGGAAGGGAAGAATGAAGGGGGGGGAAATAGGAGGGGGAGACAAACCATGAGAGACTTTGAACTCTGAGAAACAAACTGAGGGTTCTAGAGGGGAGGGGGTGGGAGGATGGGTTAGCCTGGTGATGGGTATTAAAGAGGGAACGTACTGCATGGAGCACTGGTGTTATACGCAAACAATGAATCATGGAACACTACATCAAAAACTAATGATGTAATGTATGGTGATTAACATAACATAATAATAATTTAAAAAAATCACTTATAGATACTAGTGTGGAGAACAGGTTGTGCCTAGGTACGAGTGAAATCTCAGTCACTAGCCAGGAGGATTATTCAGTCAACTGGGTGATAAAGGATTTTTTGGCAAGAACACACTTGGGCAGGGAAGATGGAAAGAAGGGAATTTTGTCGAGGAAAGAGTTGGCAGGAAAAGAGAGGAATGTTCTCGGCATGCCCCAGGGTTCTGATCTCTGCACTGAGTAAACAAAGATGCCATTCACTAAAAAAGAGAACACTGAGAAGAGTCAGGTTGGATACATATGAATTCCATGTAGGACTTTGAATTTGAAATGGCTGTGAGACACCCAAGTGGAGCTGAGGAAGCAGTAATTAGAAAAATAGGTTTAGGGTTCGGAAGATTGGTCTTGTCTAGAAGCAAAACTTTGAGAGTTCTCCTGGTATGCAAGAGGTAATTAAAACCAAGGCTATGGATAAGATTTTCTGGATACATTTTTTAAATGAGACATCCAGTGAAGGAGTCTTGAGTTTTTTCCTGATTTTTTTATAGCCTCCCAGCAAAGTCCAGTTGGTTCATCCTGACTGAAAATGTTTTCAATAGCCATACTCTATGGCACCAAGGTATGGACTCTCAGCCAATTGCTGTAACTATTTTAAGAAAATCCAAAATTCTGGGGCGCCTGGGTGGTCAGTTGGTTGGGCGACTGCCTTCAGCTCAGGTCATGATTCTGGAGACCCGGGATCGAGTCCCGCATCGGGCTCCCTGCTCGGCGGGGAGTCTGCTTCTCCCTCTGACCCTCCCCCCTCTCATGCTCTCTCTTTCTCATTCTCTCTCTCTCAAATAAATAAATAAAATCTTAAAAAAAAAAAAAAAAAGAAAAGAAAATCCAAAATTCTTCCCTGAGAAAAAAATGTTGACTCTGTGCATAGATACCACTATATTGGCCAATTCCTGTGCTGGTGTGTTGATCTTTTGACTGGGATAGACTTCACATTTTTGTACTCAAGTGTACACAACTGAAATAGAACTTTGCCCCTTTGAATCTGGGGTTTAAAGCATATGGCCTTCACTTGATTCACAATGTGTAATATATATAATAGAGCTACTTCTTGGAAAATCCAATCACGAATGAAAGTCATCATTTTGTCTAAGTATTTGTGGGGGAGGAGGGAAACACAACATAATCCACAACTAAGTTTGTCAGTAAGAAAAGTGTTTGCCATTGAAGGTCTTTGTATTATTTTAGTCTGCTGTGTTGCCCTAAGTGAGGATCATTTTCCTGTAACTGTGAAGGTTAAGGTATTAAAGAACAAATTTCTGCAAGATTTTGAAGTTTTGCCTCTTTTTAGGCACAGAATGGTAGAAAAGGCAGAGGTAACAAAACTTAAATTTTTAATTTCTATTTCTGTGTTCCATGAAGAATTTGAGATGTCTTACAATAACATATGAAATACATATATATTCAAAACATGGAAAAATACAAATTGGAGCAGATGGTTATGACTGAGAAAAAGGTAAAATGCAAATGCATAGGCCAAAGACCCCTGCACAGGTACTAAAGTTGGATTGCAGATCTGAGTCTGAAATTTCAGCTTTTGAATAAAGGGATACGTCATTACATTCTTTATTATACACAAGGAAGATGTTCTCTTTCTTCCAATAGTCATTTATTGCTTGAGGTTTTCTTTAAAGGACTCCAAAAGATATATTTAAAAATATACTCAAACATATCTCTGAAGTAAAATACAGTAGTAGATTTTGTACAGCTATTTCTAGTAGTATGCTTCAATTCAAGATTAGGACCTAATTCCAAAACCAAATCCATAACAGCAATTCTGTGAAGTGAGAAAGTAGAGCAGAGATGACCCGTGTGGCCCAAATATGTGGCTCTCTGATGGCCTAACTTAATCCATAGCTAAACTGTGGCATAGCTAGATGACACACTCTTAACTGTTTAGATGAGATATCCTAAGGGAATCTGATTAAAACTATGGATCTCCAGCAAAACAAATATTGTACACACATGTGCGTGCATGCCCACACGCGTGCGCGCACACACGGTAGCACATAAATTCAAAAGATTCACTAATCTTTCTGAGCCTAGGTTGTAATACAGGATCTTAAGTGCCCGAAAAAAAATTACATAAAAAATTAGAGGTAGTATGAGAAATTGCTTAAGAGTATATGCTCTGGCATCAAACGGAGCTCAGTTTGATTCCAGGTTCTGCCCCTTGCTGGCTGGAGAGCTTTGAGCAAGCTGTGTAACTTCCTTCTGACTCAGTTTTTCCATATATAAAATGAGGCCAAAAATATTTTTTACTTCATAGGGTCAAGACAAGGATTAAATGAGATAATGCATATAGAGGGCTTAGCACAATGTCTCTAACATAGTAAGGACTTCGTTAATAGTAGCTATTAGTGTTTTGTTTTGTTTTGTTTTGTTTTTTAAAGATTTTATTTATTTATTTATTTATTTGACGGAGAGAGACACAGCGAGAGCAGGAACACAAGCCAGGGGAGTGGGAGAGGGAGAAGCAGGCTTCCCGCTGAGCAGGGAGCCGATGTGGGGCTCGATCCCAGGACCCTGGGATCCTGACCTGAGCCGAAGGCAGACGCTTAACGACTGAGCCACCCAAGCACCCAATAGTAGCTATTAGTTATCATTAGTTTAATCAATCAATGATTAATTGAAGCTATCATTTCTAGTTACACTGTTTCCATTTCCCAATAAGACCAAGAACATTAGAGGGGCTCCCGGGTGGCTTAGTCAGCTGAGCGTCCAACTCTTGATTTTGACTCAGGTCATGATCTCAGGGTCATGAGATGTAGTCCCCTGTCGGGCTCAGTGGAGAGTCTGCTCCTCTTCCTCTCCCTCTGCCCCTCCCCCTGCTCACATTCTCTCTCTCTCAAATAAATTAATAAATAAATCTTAAAAAAAAAAAAAGGCCAAGAACATTAGAGATGTGGTAATCAATCTACAAAACCCTATGCTTATATGTAAATGAAAACTATTTCTCTAGGAAGGGTATATAGAATCATTTTTCAGATTTTCAATAAGGTCCATGAATGAAAAATATGGAGACCCCTGCAAAAAGGCAAACATAAGTTGGCTCTGTTCTTAATGAAAGTACTGACTCACAATCACTCTTCCCCATGCTCCATTTCAATAGGACACTCATGAGCTCTGAGCATATATTTATCTTATAAACTGTTTCTCAAAAAAATAATAGTGGCCTCATGGCTCATTAAGTGTCACTAAGCTCCTTTATCGATCTGATTCTATTTCTGGACACTCCGTCATTGACCTGAGTATGCCAGGTCTATCCCCATAGGTCTTTGGATACGTCCAAGATGCATTAACATATGAAATGACAGAAAACCTCCCAGGTAAGTTACTGTGCAAAATTACTTTAAAATCCCCCCAAAATTGCCAGCAATCATCACTGCTTCTCCTGTTTGGGATGACTTTCTCCCATTCCCTGAGTTTTTTACCTTGTACCTCTACTGCCTTTTCTTTTTTTTTTTCCCCCAACCCAGACTTCCCATTTTGTCTTTTTAAAAGCTAGCATTTGTAATAAGAATATTCTTTTCGTTGACCAAACAACCAATCAGGGTAAATCTCAAAATCTTAACTCTTCTCCACAGTTTATTGCATCATGCTCAAAGATTCTTTTGCTGTGGTTATTGTTAGGCATAAGACACGGCTTGTTTTATTATTTTCCCAGTTCAGAATCTGAATGCTTGAAAGAGTCCCCTTCCATACAACCAAGAATGTACTGTATTGGAATGAACATTTTAAAGCTTTAAGATTTGGAACACCTCCAAAAGCCTTGCAAAATTAGGGTTAAAGATGAGGCCAGTGGATCTAGGGGTCAGTGAGCTTTGTTTTCTGAAACCTTTGACTTGCTAATGTGTTTATACATTATGTGGCTTAAATAAAAGCCATCTCCAGCTCATGCCATTGCTATGTTATCTTTGTTTTAGTATCCCAATTTCTGTTCTTAACATTTAATGCAAATAATGCAGCCATGAATCTCTTAGCTCAAATAATTATTTAATATTCAGACAATATCCTCACCACAAACAAAGCAGGCCCTTTACGAATGCCCACAATAAATAACAGATATTTATAGTGTTTACTATATGCTAGGGGTGTGCTGATGCTGTTATACATTCTTTGTCACACTGGTGTGAGGACAGCTACCGTTCCCATTTTATAGGTGGATAAACTAAGGTTCAGAAGGTTTTAAGTGACTTGCCCTAGCTCATTGAGTCTGAAGTTTTGATTTTTAACTCAAGTATGTCTGACTCTAAAGGCCTTGTTTCTCTGGCTAATAAAGAGGGATCCAATTAATTTCATCAGAACCTGTGAAGGAACTTTATAAAATTGTGAATTTTTGAGTTCCTGAAGATTCTAAATCAGGAGATCTAGGTGGAACTTGGAAAACTGGTAAGGACTGGATTAATGGTATCTATTGTTAGTTGTTAGTTATGCTGCTTCAGTTTTTTTAATAGGACCAAGAACATTAGAGAAGAGGTTATTAATATTCAAAACATTGCATGAATATGCAAATGTGAATCTCTGGGAAACGTTCCATAATCTTGTTCAGATTCTCAATGAGGCCCTCAAACCAAGAAAGTTAAAAACACAAGGCAAACACAAGTAGGTTTGTTTCATTTTTTTTAAACGAAGTTTTCTACTCACACCTAACTACATTTATTCACTCTTTAAGAATACTAATATGCTCAGAGCAGGCATGTTTATTTTATATATTGTTGCTGTAAACTCTATAGGTCGCAAAATGTCTATAAGCTTTTTTTGTTGTTCAAATCACAAATACCTTGGATCGTTCCATTTTTCACACTAATGCTCTTCATCTAGCCCGTAGACCCTTGGAATTTCTAAAGCCCAGGTAATTCAGATTCCTAGCCAGTTTGGGGTACAACTGGTGTTTACTGACCCTTTTGGCATAACATTAATCTTATTTATTAACTAAAACCTCTTAATTAACTGGCACCAGTTAGTGGCCTAAAATAATAAAAGTTTTCCTAAATATACCTCAATATGCATAGATACTAGAGCAGTCTTTAAATAGATAGATAAGGTACACCTTATTACCACAACTAAGTTCATAATAATTACTGCTTTTGCACACCTTTTATCCTCCAAGCTGTTTATGAACATGAATGCCTGATAATTAGGAATGCCATTAAGCATTAAGAACTGTTCCTTGAATTAATTTCTATGTGTGATATAGCACACAATGTTGGTTACTTTCTCATCACTCATTATCCCCTTCTTTCTGATTTGTTTCAATTTGTCCAGCCCCCTAGGATGAATTACCATTGGCCTTTGCCAATGATTGGTCTAGTGGTAGGCATATAACCCAGTTCTTACTCATTAACAAGGAAATTGAAGGTGGGCAGTCTCGGTATTCATTTGGTAGATCACATTGTCATCAAGAACCAAAGTTCCATGCTAGTTTTAACTCTGCACAAATAACATATGCCCTTAAAAAAAAAAAAAAGATTTAGGGTTCCTGCCATACATTGATCTAAATCTATAAGCATTATTGTTTGCAGTAAAAACAGACTGATTTCTGTCAGCTTCAAAGCTGGAATTATCCCAAGACATCTGATATCTATTAAAACTGATTAATTTAAAAATAATATTTATTAAAAACTGATTAATTTGATCATATGTGATATGTCCTATATGTTAGTTTATACACATATGATCAAATTTTATATTAATATAAAATTATGTCTAGAAGCCTAGGTAGAGAATATCATAGGCAAGACAAGGAAATTGATGCCAGACACTTTCTCAAACAGAACATTCTACATAAAGCTGAAGAGATACACAATTGGTTGCCCCACTGTAATGGTACAATATTCTTTGGTTTCTTCAGATTAATGAGAATCCTGAACAGTTGATTTAAAAACAAGAACTTCAACAATTTGAAGTGCTATGAACAATGTTTAGAAGAATAATTTATTCTCACTCTTCACTATGATTAGGACTTAAATACTTGTCATGATTTTAGCAAGGACTTGCATATGCTAGCCATTTTATAAGCACAATGTCATTGAGAGGACACAGCCGGACATGTTTCTCAACAATTCACCTTGGATGATTTTTTTCCCCAAAGACTATGAGCAAGCTTGATTCAAATGTATTTAGTAGCTTATGTATATGCTTTACATAATATATTACATGTGAGAAAAAGAATTTGTCGATTCACTTAGTCCAGATTCTTTTGCTGTTGCTCTCATTTTGTTTTTGCTAGAGGACACTTTTCCATTACCTAGCATTTACTTTTCAAAGGCTCTAGCAAAAAGCCCTCATCTGAGAAAGCATGCTAGGTATTGGGCACTTGGAGGCAAGCCAATGCCAGAACTAGGAAACATCAAGTCTGCCATAGAAGAGAATCAATCAAACTGTTTAAAATAACAAATTGGGTTCTCCTTCTGGCTCTTCCACTAAATACTATTATTCTGGGGGCAAACTACTTAATTTATTATGACAACTAACATTTATTTAGTCTTTGCAACATGATAAGAATTTTGTAAAGCCCTAAAAGTAGGTTTTCTCATTGAACGAACATATTATCCCTAATAGGCAGCTAATATTATTGGCCTCATTTTCACATCAGAATCTGAAGCTCAGACTTTATATCTAAGTGCACATAGCTAGGATGTGGCGGAGTCAGAATCTGAACCCAGACAGTCTGATTCCAGAAATCTCTTACATATAATTACATGAAAAATATATCGATAAGATAATTTCTAAGGCACTTCTATGCTTTAACATCTATGTTTCCAGGTACCTTGTCCTTAAGCAAAATATAATTCAGCAAGAAAGGTCTTCGATGCAAATATATATACAAGGCTATACATAATAAAAATGGCAAAGTTCAACTTAATAAATATTAATTCAGCACTGCAGATGTACCATATGTAGTTTAGATATATAATCGATAATACTCTGTACAGTTACACATATATGAATAAAATATTCAAGATGGGAAAGCTTCCAGTTTAGGGAGGAAATGGCAAGTGTAAACGGATCACTTTGATGGAGATATTCTTAAGATGCTTTTATGAGGAAGCACAGGGCACTTAATCCATTCTGAATGAAAGAAGAGGTCAGAAAAATCCTCCTCTGGAAGGTAGATGTCCAAGCAGAGCCCCAAACAGGGAACAGGAGTCAGCCGGGAAGGGAGGGGTGGGCGAGGGAAGCCACGGAAGTAAAGCCACAGGGCAGTGGAACAGAAGGACACGCATAGGAAGCAACAAGTACTTTGATATTACTGGAGCCTCAGGTAGGCGGCAGGATATAGTGGTTGATGAGATTAGAGAAGAAGGTGGGGTCACATCATGGAGGAATTTAAATATTATTTTAAAACCCATAGCTCCTACCCCGTGGGTCAGAGTCAGCAAAGAAACTGCACACGTTCTCCATTTCCCTCCCCCTGTGCCCAAGGGAGACATCACTAAAAGATCACCAATCCTTCCCCACCGCACCTCGTCACAATGTGGCAGTCCTCCTCAAGTCCGTGCTCTAAGCAGTCACCATTAAGGGATTGGACTTGCATTTAATATGGATCCCATCTGCCATTCCAGTTATGGCTGGTGAGCAGCTAGTCAGAAGCTCTTATTGGGCTAGCGGTCTACGGTAGATGGGGGACCTTGTTAAAAACGTAGTTTCAGGGGCGCCTGGGTGGCTCAGTCCTTAGGCATCTACCTTCAGCTCAGGTCATGATCCCAGGGTCCTGGGATCGAGCCCCGCATCGGGCTCCCTGCTCGGCGGGAAGCCTTCTTCTCCCTCTCCCACTCCCCCTGCTTGTGTTCCCTCTCTCGCTGTCTCTCTCTCTGTCAAATGAATAAATAAAATCTTTAAAACAACAAAAACAAAAACAAAAAACCCGTAGTTTCAAATCTAGTACATTGAGTGAGGACTACTAATCTGTATTTTGTATAACCTCCATAGGTAGCCCTTATGCACTGCCTCGTTTGGAAACCTATGATGCAGCGCATTCAGGACACGTAATAACATATCCAAAATCACAAAGCGGCAGCCCATAAGCTAAATTTGGCTTTCATATGTTTTATGGCTAAATGATTTTTATATGTTATGTTTTATATTTACATTTTTTACTTCTCAATATTTAAAAGTTGGCAAAAATCACATATAATTAGGAGATTTTGGTTCTCTTTGGCAATTAGAAAGTGTGCGGCTCTGGACTTCTATTCCAACATGGTGACTTCCAGCCGGATCGGAATGGAGCTGCCTCCCTTGGATGGGGCACACACGTAACTATTCCCGCTCAGTCCTCTTCGTGCCTTGACGCTTCCTGCCGCGGCAGAGAAACGCCGCTGTCTACCGCCGTGTTTTCCCTTTTATTTTGCCTCTACAGATCGTGTGTACAGAGAAGAGGGAAGTGAAATACTTAGTGGACTCCCGTCTTAGTCTAAAGCAGGAAAACAAATGACAGACCAAAGAGGTCAGTCTTAGAGGCAGAACACTCAGGGATATTAGGGCATCAATCTCTTTGTCATGAAATTTCAAGAAAGATTAACGACGCCCTTGTGCAACGGCTGTGCCAAACAACTGTTTTAAGTCAGTTCCACAATTTTAATAAGACCAGGGAAGTTTCATTCTGCCACTGTTTTTCTCATACTTTCAAGAGCACAAGTTGAGTGGCGCGCAGCTGAGCAGGAAGGTCCATCTCGGAGTGTGCCATCACTCACTGTGTGACGGGGCTGGACGCCCTTTGTCAGCAGAACCACTCCGGCTCTAATGAGGACCTCGGCATTAGCTTAAAGTATGTGCTCTGGCGAAGCCGGTCCTAAATTTAGTGGTTTATGAGCAGTCCTGCTACACGTCCTGATTACTTGTGATCTCATGTTTGAATTTCCAATTGTATTCTGAAAATATAAATGCTCCCCGGTGAAATTTTAGAAGTAACCATTCCAGTAAACTTCACAGCAAGCAGGACTGTCTAAGGATAACATTGATGTGGGTTTTTGCTTTTTTTTCTTTTTAAGTTTTAGTTACACAAGTACAAGTGAATATATTCTAGTCATAACCCTTTTAAACAACAGAGAAGGGGGCGCCTGGGTGGCTCAGTCGGCTGAGCGCCTGACTCTTGGTTTCCGCTGGGGTCGTGATCTCAGGGGGTGGTGGGATTGAGCCCCACCATGTGGGGCACCATGGTCAGCTGGAAGTCCGCTGGAGGATTCTTTCCCTCTGCTCTTCCTCCAACTCGTGCAGCCCCCCCTCAAATAAATAAATGAATCTTTAATAAAATAAACAACAGAGAGGTATAGAGAATAAAAAGTGTAACTCTCTCTTACTCTCTTATCTCCCCACTGCTTCCGCAACCATGGATTCCACTCCCATTATCAGAAGCATTCCATTACCATTTAGGTGTGCCTTTTTTCCAAACATTTTTCTACATAGTTTGGCATATGATATATGCTTCTGTCTGAAGGATTTCTTATCATTTATGGAATCACAGTATGCATTTTGTTTTGCAACTTGCTTATTTATATAATAACATGTTTGAGAAATCTTTCCTCATCAGTGCTTAACCACATTCTATAATGTTCCCTATCAACCATTCTTCTATCAATAGATATTTAGATTATTTCCACTTTTTCTTTCTGATGTGGCAATTAATTCCTTTAATCATATGTCTTTGTGCACATAGGTATGTAGAAAAGATATCCAGAAGTGGCATTTGCCAGTTCAAAGTATATGTATAGTATAATTTTTTAGGTACTCCCAAATTACATTCTACCTGGAATGTACCCATGCTCTTGACTTGTAAATATTTTAAGTGTTTGTCTATGTGAAGGGCAAAAATATGTGTCCGTTTGAATTTGCATTTGAACATACTTAACATGTTTATTAACCATTTATAATTTATAAGATTTATATTAGGTTGTTTTTTCCTTAATTTGCATGAAACCTTAGATATTAAGGCTGATATGTTTTTATGTATACATGTAGCAAAATTTTTTGTCAGGTTGACAATTGTTTTTTAACTCTGCTTTTGTTGTCTATTGAACAAAAATTCTCCACTTTTAAATATGAAAATCAGTTGATGCATTCCTTCCTAATTTATGAATTTTATGAATCCCCAGGAAGGTTTTACCCACTTGAGGGTCAAAAATATACTCTCCTTTATTTTCTATATGTGTTACTCATCAGACCTACTGACCTGGGTTTGAATCTCATAATTAGGGAAATGTGGTGGACGCTGAGCATAAGCAAGGCTCTTCAGGGCCCAGGTGGTGATGTGCAACTAGAAACAGGCCCTTTCCCTACCTTTTAACATAATCCAGCTCTAAAATATTGCGACTTTGTGTGGCATGTCCAAAGACAGCATCTGAGACAATACCATGCCCACGCTATATACCTTTGTCATCACTCAGGCTCCTTTCTAGACCAGCAAAGACAGCTATCTCAATGGGACTGTACCTAACAAACTGATTTTAATGGTCATAATAATAGTAACAACGATATCATTAATTAATAACTATGTTAATAGTGATGATGATCATTCTCATGCTTAACATGGCTAGGCACTTATGGTGTAGCAG
>NW_028021840.1:0-663 GCF_054177405.1 Leptonychotes weddellii
GGGCGCCTGGGTGGCTCAGTTGGTTAAGCGACTGCCTTCGGCTCAGGTCATGATCCTGGAGTCCCGGGATCGAGTCCCGCATCGGGCTCCCTGCTCAGCAGGGAGTCTGCTTCTCCCTCTGACCCTCCCCCCTCTCGTGCTCTCTGTCTCTCATTCTCTCTCGCAAATAAATAAATAAAATCTTTAAAAAAAAAAAAAAGAACCCTGTGGCTGTTCTTATTTGATATTACACCAAAACTCAGCAAATGGTACTCTCTTAAAGGTTAGTTGCAACGTAGAATCTGAAACCATATCAATTAATTTTGCAAACACTGTCACATTGAAACCCACTATCATGCACTTTGAATATTGTTTTTTACCTCTTCATGAATTTGCAACATCATGCATTGGTCATCTGGAAAATACTGATTCTTTGAGCTGTGCAGATCTAATGATATGTTGACACATTTCATTATACAACCTCTGGAAATCATAGCATTAACATAACCTCTAACCTCATCAGAAAAGTCTGAATCAGGAAGCTATCAAGCTCACAGGAGTGGATACAAGTTTTCTAAAATTCTAATTTTCACTTGGAAGTTTCAATTTTACAATTGGCAACAAATATTGTCAGTTATTTTTCGTGAAGAAACAGGCTCGCTTCATTTATTTTCAAGAAAATGT
>NW_028021841.1:0-663 GCF_054177405.1 Leptonychotes weddellii
ATATATATATATATATACCACATCCTCTTTATCCATTCATCTGTCAATGGACATCTTGGCTCTTTCCACAGTTTGGCTATTGTGGACATGGCTGCTATAAACATCGGGGTGCATGTACCCCTTCAGATCCCTACATTTGTATCTTTGGGGTAAATACCCAGTAGTGCAATTGCTGAATCGTATGGTATGGAGGCTGCCAATTCTAACACTAAACGGGGTGTACTGCATTTTATTGATAGATATCTAGTTGCATTTAACTCCTCAACTAGAGAATAAGCCCCTTCAGAGTAGGGACCCTCTCTTAAATTTTCTTTGTATCTTCCCTTCTTCTGAGAGCCCAGAGCACTTTCTGTCTAGCACACCTATACCGACCCCCTGATATGAGAGAACGAGAATGCCTAGACCATGGGCCCTGCCCTATAGATGCTCACAGTGTAACAACAATAACAAGTGTCCTTACACACACACACACACACACACACACACACAATAGTAATTACATAGATGGTAAAATTTTTCTAATAAAAGTGTGAATTATATTTAGATGGGCATTTAGGGGAAGATGAGATTTCACTCTGATAACAGGGAGGAGGGTCTCTGGCTTGGGGCGATATTGGAATTAGATACTGAACAAACATTTAAATACGGGTGTTGTTAGAAGAA
>NW_028021842.1:0-663 GCF_054177405.1 Leptonychotes weddellii
TCTGGAGGCCTCGTGCTGAGGGGTAAAATGCCTGGCCTTTGGAACTGGGAAGTCAAACAATTAAATTCAAATGCCGGCTCTGCCACTCAACTAGCTCCGTTCGTTCCTTGACGGGTGTTGGCAAACCTCTCTGGGGCGGTTTCTGCCTTTAGAGGCTAGAAGGTCAAAACCACCTGGAGGGCTGAGGTAAAGTTGGTAAAACGCCTGACGCTGTTGGCTCTCGGCGACTCTTCGTTTCGCTGCTTAAATCCTCTAAGGTGTATTCCCCTTTGCTCTGAAATCCTTTCCAAGCTTGGTAACGTAAGGGAGCATCTTCAAACTACAGGGCCGGAAGCACAGGCCTGTAGCCTCCCAGCGCCTCACGGATCTGCCCACCTGTGCGCGAGCTTTTCCCCTGGACTCACCTGTCCTTTCCAGGCATTCGTCCAGATCCCATTCTAGTATCCCCCAAAGTCTGGTCTTAACTCTGCCAGGGGGTTTCACCATTCCGGCCCGCGGGTTCTCACGGCACTTAGTACGTCTCTCCTTTGAAGACCCGTTAAATCGAGTGCTTCTTCCCAAACCCATCAGCGATCTTCTCATGGGCATAGTTGGGTACCATTTACTTTTATATTATTCCAATATTTAAGTGAAGTGTTCGATAAATATCTAATTGATGAATGG
>NW_028021843.1:0-663 GCF_054177405.1 Leptonychotes weddellii
GTGAACAAGGATCATATGTGTTGTGGGATTGGATCAATAGGGAAAGAAATATAATGTGACATTCTTTAAACATTACCATTTAAAGAAGAATCTTCTAAGTCTAAAGTCAACAGATCTTTACCATCTCCTATCTTCTACTATCCCATGGTTAGCTCATGCTACCTCTCATATCCAATGTCATCTGCTTTGTTTCCTTTTTTCATTTTGCTGAAGTAACTTTTTTTCCTAATAATGTCCTTAGTTATTTAACATTCCACAACCATGTCCCTTCAGAGTGGAAAGAGCAACACTTTCAAACTCATTTTATGAGGCCATCATTTCCCTTGTACCAAAGTCAACACAATACTAGCAAACCACATTCAACAGCACATTAAAAGGATCATACAATATAACCAAATGAGATTTATCCCTGGGATGCAAGGATGGCTCAACATATGAAAGTCAATTAATGTGATATACCACATTAATGGAATGAATAAAAAATCACATGATCATCTCAAAAGATGCAGAAAAAACAGTACCTTTTAATAATAAAAACTCTCAACAAACTACAAATAAAAGGAAATTATCTCAACATAATAATGGCATATATAAAAATCACACAGCAAATATCATACACAACAGTCCCTTGATTGGGATCACAGCAAAGATGCTTGCTTTCAC
>NW_028021844.1:0-663 GCF_054177405.1 Leptonychotes weddellii
CAAGTTTGACTTGTACAAAGGTTATTTATGTCATAGATATTCAGAGTAGTACTGAGCCATCTAAACTCTCCCGTCTGGTTCTCTGTGATGAACTAACATACAACTAAATAAAATAACTGGTATATCTATAATAGCTTTTTATTTGTATTTACTTTTGGATTGTGAGTTTTAGAAACCAAAGAGAAATTGCCTGAAGTATAAAAGGGGAAAATGAGTCATGTAACCGAAAAGTACAGGGATAGAGTTGATTTAGGCATGGCTGGATCCAGGAGCTCAGCTGAGAATATCAAAGCTCAGTGTCTTGCCATCTTTCAGCTCAGTGCTCCTCTGCATTGGCTTAACTCTAGGGAGATTTCCCCTGCCTACCTGCTGCTCATCCAATGGCTTGAGAACTTTATTTCCGAATAGTTGTAAGAGTGTCTCTGGACTGGGTTTCAACTGACTGCCAAATCATATGTCCATCATTGAATGTCTTCACTGTGACCAAGGTAAAGGAATACCTGGGTTTGACTAAGAGTAGAAAAGGGACTTTTCCCACAAGAAAATCAAATTCAGTTACAAAACTGTGGTGAAATCTATTCTGGGCCCGCACAAATAATTGATACCTATTATAGCGACGGTTCTCATGGTGTTGCCTGCACGCCAGCTGGTCAGCACCACCTG
>NW_028021845.1:0-663 GCF_054177405.1 Leptonychotes weddellii
ACATGTATTCTTACAGCAATTAGAATAAAACTCCTTATCTCAGCCTAAAAGCCCTTAGTGATTTGACCCTTACAGTAACATATTTATCCCCTAAATCTCTCACAATTATTCATCATACTCCAACTGAGAAATACTCAGGTGTTTCTTTCATATTCTTTAAGCATACCAAGTTTATTCCCTAATTATGCATAACTCTCTCTCATTGCCTACAATAGTACCTGACAAATGGGTTGTACTCAGTGAAAAACAATATTTGTTAAATGAATGTATGGTTTACAGCAAGAATTTCCTCTTCTTTACTTCCTATTATAAAATCTATTCAGCAGACCACATGCCGACTCAATAACCTCCTCATGGAAGTTTTCACTTCCTGGTTGCGAAGGGTATAAATCACAGGGTTCATTAATGGAAAGATCACAGTATGGAAGAAGGAAACTACCTTGTCAGCTGGCAAGGCCCTGAAGGGGCGAGTGTAGATGAAGATGGCAGGTCCAAACATGAGAAGTATAATAATGACATGAGTGGAGCATGTGGACAGTGCTTTGGTCTTCCCTTCAGAAGCAGACCCACGTACATGGCAGAGGATGATGGCATAGGAAGACAAAAGCCCCAGAAAGCACAGAAGGGTCATCAGACCACTGTTGAAGACCATCAGAAGCTCCA
>NW_028021846.1:0-663 GCF_054177405.1 Leptonychotes weddellii
TATTTCCATCACTCAGGTCATGGATTCCCCTCACTTTCTTTGTATATGGAGTGATTTTAATTCCTGTTTGAAACTGGATTTATAAAGTCTTCTTCCAGGAGCGCCATTTTTCTGAATAAAAATACAATTGAAAATGTAGTTATAAAAAATGCAATTGTAATTTAATTACAATTTTGTGATCAATTTCATACACATAAATCTTTTGAATTATAATGAAAAGGAAACAAGAGATCATAAATGCTTAGTTAAGTTTTAGTTGAGGAATTCAAAATGCCTCACACTATGCCTATGAAAAGTCACTTTTATCAAAGTTTTAATAATTTTTTTCACGAGTCCTTTTATGCATATTTAGTGTATACATATATAGGACAGGTAAATTTTGGTTTAAACAAAGGCATTCTAGAACTTTTTAGAATGATAAAAAATTTTAAACTATATTACTATTATAACAACTCAGTTTATTGTGTTTATAATAAAAGAAAATGTAAAGTCTAGTGAACTGAATTCTGATTTTAGTCATGTTTATAACGGGAATGAACATGCTTTATTTTGGTGTTTTCTAGACTATTTCATCTTGACTCAAAATCTTGATATTATTTTAAGTACAGGATTGAATTTATTTATGGAAATTTACTTTCCTATGAAGTACATAAAAAATCAACT
>NW_028021847.1:0-663 GCF_054177405.1 Leptonychotes weddellii
GAATTAGTCAAGTGATAAAAATGGCTTCATGGAACTCCCCTGATGGCTGGAAAGAAACGTATCTGCAGGGAGGCCTCCCCCTCTCTTCCTTACTTACTGGGTGAGCGTATCCTGGCTGTATGGAACACTGGCCTGGAGCCTGTTGTTGTTCCACCTTCTATTTTGACCTCTCTCAACTACACAGTTCCCCCAACAGCCTCTCCCGGTAGGGACCTTCTCCCCCATCTTTGCCCAGGTAAGGTTAATACTCTAATGGAGGCATGACCCTTCGGGGCCTATTTAAGTTTTCGGATCTGCTTAAGGAATAGCCAGAGGCGTTAAATGTTAGTAAGATTCAGCCTAGAACTCCTACCTTAAAGGGAAATTTGTAGACATGGAGTTTCTTTAAATGGGAGCTTCTTATCCCTGGAAATTCTTATGATAGGATGATGATGATTGCTTTAATTATTAAATTTAGAAGGCCAAAAAGAAGCTGGCGTAGCAGGGAAACAAAGTGTTTCTCAAGTATTTAATACTGTCTGTCGTGTGGTAGGCAAAGTCCAGCAATACAAACCATCTGAGCAGGAGTAACCGTCAGACAAGGAGCCCAACACTAAGCTAATGACGACAATATACAAAATACATGAAATATGCAATATACAAGATACACAAAATGCCCAACAA
>NW_028021848.1:0-663 GCF_054177405.1 Leptonychotes weddellii
ATCCGAACTCCCAGCTGCCAGATGAGGAGCAGTTATAGAATCAGGAGTGGGAGTGGGCAGCTGCCCACAGGAC
Source organism: Leptonychotes weddellii (assembly GCF_054177405.1). NCBI lineage: Eukaryota > Metazoa > Chordata > Mammalia > Carnivora > Phocidae > Leptonychotes > Leptonychotes weddellii. The sequence continues at coordinate 74 of NW_028021848.1, forward strand.
AGGACAGACCTTTGAGTGCAGTGCCTTGGTGGGGTAATGTGAAATTATACTGGAATACAGGAACCCTGTCACTGAGGATGGGGAGGGGAGCTGCCTCGTTGTTGGGCAGTAGGAGTCTGATTTCTTGTTTTCGCAATCCACTGGGGTTTTGATCATGAGGAGGTGGTTGTCAAGACCAGGAAGGGTGTGAGGTGTTACCCCACTTACAGCTAACAAGTCAGCCTGCCACAGCTCCACAGATTCTGTTGGGAGACATGAGACTCCTGGGTCAGAGACAAAGGACTGTTGTTCGCAGCAATTACAGTAGCCAGGGTGTCAGCATTGTCCTCAGGCCCCAGTTTCCACAGGGCAACATAAAGAGGAGACTATGTGATTGATACCTGCAACTCAGGGGGTTGAGTTACAGGAGAAGAACCTGGAAGTTTACGGAACTCAAATCTAGTATAACAAGGGGTAAGTTTGCTGGCCCTCTGTCCTGGAGGGAGACGTACTATTTATTAACTGGAGAGTAAACAGAACTGCCTTCTGCCCTGGAAGGAAAAACTATCTCTATCTGCCAAAGAGGTTTACTATACAAAAATCATCAAACA
>NW_028021849.1:0-663 GCF_054177405.1 Leptonychotes weddellii
GGGGCGCCTGGGTGGCTCAGTTGGTTAAGCGACTGCCTTCGGCTCAGGTCATGATCCTGGAGTCCCGGGATCGAGTCCCGCATCGGGCTCCCTGCTCAGCAGGGAGTCTGCTTCTCCCTCTGACCCTCCCCCCTCTCGTGCTCTCTGTCTCTCATTCTCTCTCGCAAATAAATAAATAAAATCTTTAAAAAAAAAAAAAGAACCCTGTGGCTGTTCTTATTTGATATTACACCAAAACTCAGCAAATGGTACTCTCTTAAAGGTTAGTTGCAACGTAGAATCTGAAACCATATCAATTAATTTTGCAAACACTGTCACATTGAAACCCACTATCATGCACTTTGAATATTGTTTTTTACCTCTTCATGAATTTGCAACATCATGCATTGGTCATCTGGAAAATACTGATTCTTTGAGCTGTGCAGATCTAATGATATGTTGACACATTTCATTATACAACCTCCGGAAATCATAGCATTAACATAACCTCTAACCTCATCAGAAAAGTCTGAATCAGGAAGCTATCAAGCTCACAGGAGTGGATACAAGTTTTCTAAAATTCTAATTTTCACTTGGAAGTTTCAATTTTACAATTGGCAACAAATATTGTCAGTTATTTTTCGTGAAGAAACAGGCTCGCTTCATTTATTTTCAAGAAAATGT
>NW_028021850.1:0-10966 GCF_054177405.1 Leptonychotes weddellii
CTTATGGTTTGTCTCCCTCTCTGTTTTCATCTTGTTTCATTTTTTCCTCCCTTCCCCTATGATCCTCTGTCTTGTTTCTCAAATTCCTCATATCAGTGAGATCATATGATACTTGTCTTTCTCTGATTGACTTACTTTGCTTAGCATAATACCCTCTAGTTCCATCCACGTCATTGCAAATGGCAAGATTTTGGTTTTTTTGGTGGCTGCATAATATTCCAGTGTGTGTGTGTGTGTGTGTGTACACACACACACCACATCTTCTTTATCCATTCATCTGTTGTGGACATCTAGGCTCTTTCCACAGTTTGGCTATTGTGGACATTGCTGCTATAAACATTGGGATGCATGTACCCCTTCGGATCCCTACATTTGTATCTTTGGGGTAAATACCCAGTAGTGCAATTGCTAATACCATACTCTTTTAATTACTACAGCTTTGAAATCTGGGATTGTGATACCTTCAGCTTTGCTCCTCTTTCTCAAGATTGCTTTGGCTATTTGGGGTCTTTTTTGGTTCCATACAAATTTTAGTACTATTTGTTCTAGTTCTATGAAAAATACTGTTCATATTTTGATAGAGATTGCTTTGGCTGTAGAAACATTTTTCTAGATATCTCTTTAGGCAAGGGAAACAAAAGCAAAAATAAACTATTGGAACTATGCCAAAATAAAAAGCTTTTGTACAGCCAAAGAAACCATCAACAAAACAAAAAGTCAGCCTATTAAATGAGAGAAGATATTTGCAAATGATATATCTGATAAGGAGTTTATATCTAAAATATATAAAGAACTTCTGCAACTCAGTAACAAAAAAACAAATAATCTGATAAAAGTGGGCAGAGGACCTGAGTAGACATTTTTCCAAAGAAGACATACAGATGGCCAATAGACACATTGGAAAGATGCTTAACATCACTAATCATCAGGGGAGTGCAAATCAAAACCACATTGGGAAATCACCTTATACCTGTTAGAGTGGCTAGAATCAAAAAGCCAAGAAATAACAAGTGTTAGTGAGGAACCCTCTTGCACTGTTGGTGGGAATGCAATTTTGGTGCACCTACTGTGGAAAACAGTATGGAGGTTCCTCAAAAAACTAAAAGTAGGGGGACTTCTGGGTGGCTCAGTTGGTTAAGTGTTTGCCTTTGGCTCAGGTCATGATCTCAGGGTCCTGGGATTTAGCTCCTCATTGGGCTCCCTCCCTGCCCAGTGGGGAGTCTGCTTCTCCCTCTGTCCCTCCCCCTATTCATGGACGCTTTCTGTCTCTCTCTCTCAAATAAATAAATAAAATCTTAAAATAAATTAAAAGTAGAATTGCCACATGATCCAGTAATTCCACTACTCGGTATTTACCCAATGAAAATGAAAACACTGATTCGAAAAGATACATGCCCCCCCCCCCACGTTTATTGCAGCATTATTCACAATAGCCAAGATATGGAAGGAACCCAAGTGTCCATCAGTATAGATGAATGGATAAAGAAGATGTGATACACACACACACACACACACCCCACACACGCACGTGCACACGGACACACACACACAATGGAATATTAGCCATAAAAAGAATGAGATCTTGCCATTTGCCACAACATGGATGGACTTATAGGGTATAAATGCCAAGTGAAATAAGTCAGAGAAAGACAGATACAATATGATTTCACTCATATGTAAGATGTAAAAAAAAAAATGAACAAAGGAAAAAAAGAGACAAAAAAACTGACTATTAAATACAGAGAACAAACTGGTGGTTACCAGAGAGGGGGATGTTAGTGGGATGATGGGTGAAATAGATAAAAGAGATTAGGAGTATACTTCTTGATAAGCACAGAGAAATGTATAGAATTCCTGAATCATATATTGTACACCTGAAACTAATGTAACACTGTATGTTAATTATACTTCAATTTTTAAAAAGTATAAAAATAAAAAGAAATTAGAAAAAGAAGGTGGGTTGTTTTTGTAGGATATTTATTTTGGTCTGATTTGACCAAATTATTGCTATGTAATAGTCTGCTAATAATATTGAAGAGGAATGTCAAAACTCACATATTATTAGTATTACATTAGCAACTTCAGGTAAGCCTGGAATATCTAAATTTAATTTGTTCTTAAGACCAAAAAAATTACAAAATACCTTTTAAAATTTAAAATTGGAACATAGAACAATTACGTGTTTTCTGTTGTCTGCTAGAATTTGCACCATTAGCTACATTGCTTTTTTATCTATACACTCAATTCTGTAATGTTTACCGTAGTTATATTTCTTTCAAAAGGTTTTTTCTTTTGAGAATATCTTGATTTTGAATCTGATGATTAAGTTTAAAAATATTTTGTTTTGTAGCCATGCAGGATATACGTACTGTGGGTCTTGTGCTGCTCATGCTTATAAACAAGTGGATCCATCTATTACGTAAGTAATACACAGTTTTGTTTAAGTGGGAGAAGGTTGGGAATTATAACCACTTTGTCACAGAAGTAATTTGTTTTGGCATGCTTATTGTTATATACTTGATTTCATTAGGAATTTAACTTTTTATATATTTATTATACCTTATATAGGTTATGAAAAGCTTTCATACTGTTTTTCATTGTCTGAACATTTAGTTTTTACTTTTCCTTTTGTTGGTAATATGTTTAGTTCTGGAAATATAGGAAGGTTAAATATTTTGGTTTTTATTTATTAATTTTTATTTTATTTATTTATTTATTTTTAAAGATTTTATTTATTCGTTTGAGACACAGAGATACAGAGAGAGAGAGAGAGAGAGAAAGCATGAGCAGGGAGAGAGGCAGAGGGAGAGGGAGAAGCAGGCTCCCTGCTGAGCCAGGAGCCGGATGTGGGGCTCGATCCCAGGACTCTGGGATCACGACCTGAGCCGAAGGCAGATGCTTAACCATCTGAGCCACCCAGGCGCCCAATATTTTGGTTTTTAAATTTTTTTTTTTTTTTTTGCAACCAGGAGATGGGCATCTTTAAGAATGCAAAGTGCTTTGTTTCTATGTTAATCAGTTTGTAATTTAAAATTCTTTATTTTACTTGTTAAGTTGTGGTTAATGAAAGAAAATAATTTCTCATTGGCATGATGAGGTAGCAGAATTATTTTAGAATCTGACAGTGAATTTAATATGGTGTTTGAAGTATGTTAGCTCTTAATGAGAGCTCTGAAATTAGCTTTAAAATTTTTTTCTGGCAGATTGAGACTTACTAAATAATATACGGCTCTCTAAAATAACAAATTTGTGAACTTTCAAAAGCTTCTGCTAGAAATAGCTACCCAAATTACTTAATTTGCTGACCAGCATTTTATTTAAATAGTTAATTCACAAATGTGAACCAGTGTCAGGCTCCAGTGTGTACGCTGGTTATACACACTGTGCGAATAGGTAAAATAGTCGTCTCAATCCTGTCAGCTGTTGATTGTTAGGTTAGACTTGTGTTAGTAGAGGTGACGCATAGTCATTCAAAAGAAGTAACTCACAGTAGCCCTGATGTAAAAAGAAAGTCTCTCCCCACAGCCTCATCCTTTGCCTTTAAGCAATTTGTTCATATTTTTAAACAAAAGAGCTGTTCTTTTTTGTTTTTATGTAGTGTGCTCTGCACATTGTATCATACCTTCGTTGGAAATTATTTTTAGTAAGTTTTTAATAATAAATAAAATGATAATGTTGCCAAATTGATGAGGTTTTGGTTAGCCCTGCCTCATTTATGATGTTTTGAGGAGTGTTTTTAATACGTACTTCTTAATACATATTTAATATACAATTTCAGGTAATTTATTTCATGAGTAAGAACAAAAATAAATTAGATTGGAAAGATTTTCAAAAGTTCACCTCATTTTGGCCTATAAACAACTATAATCAAGGTTAGTTAATATGACAGCCTTTTCCAAGCCTATTTGATAATGTTATTTTCTAGAACAGTACTCCTGAATTAAATTTGGCTTAGTAATATATAGGGAGATATAGAACCTATATTGGTAGATGCAGAAAGCATGTATTAAATAAGTTGATAGAAAGTTTGAATGGAATGAAAAAGAGAAAAAGGAAGAGAGCCAAGGACTAAGATGATGATAAAGGAGGTGGTAAAAAGAAAGGCAAATGATGTGTGAAGATATGATCAGCTTATTTTTGTAATTAGTGTATAATAATTGAATTTTGAAGGTCCAAGCATTAAAAATAATTGGTAATCATAGCTATATTCTTTTAAAAGTGGCCCTTCTTGAGACTGGCTATGTTCCAGAGTCCTTTGAGAAAAATAGAGAAAGAACATCTTTCTGGGAACTATGAGAAGTTTAGAGAAAAAATAACAGTCCAAGAGAGAAGATTAAATTCCCTTCCACTAGCTTCCATTCTTACCTTCCACATTAATCTATTCCCTGCATGTTAACCAGGATCATCTTTTGTACTGTCTTGTGCTTTGAATGGATCTTTTACCTTTGCATGATTTGTAGTATCTTACATGGAACATTTAGAAGATATTCTTTCTTTCTTTCTTTTTTTTTTTTTTTTTAAGATTTTATTTATTTATTTGACAGAGAGAGAGAATGAGAGCAGGAACACAAGCAGGGGGAGTGGGAGAGGGAGAAGCGGGCTTCCTGCCGAGCTGGGAGCCCGATGCAGGGCTCGATCCCAGGACCCCGGGATTATGACCTGAGCCGAAGGCAGATGCTTAACGACTGAGCCACCCAGGCGCCCCTAGAAGATATTTCTTAATTGAATTATGCAGATCTTTTGAATGTTGACATTTCATCATACAGTGCCAAAAAATCACATTTGTTAATATCACCACAAATTTCATCAGGAATATCTTTAATTATTGGGAAGCTGTCCATTTCACAGTGATAGAACTTTTGCAAAAGACTAATTTTCATTTAAAAGCTTCAGTTATGTCTTGGGCAATGTTTTCTTCGAAGTTGGCAGGCCCATTTTGTTCATTTTCTAGAAAATTTCTGCTAGATACCTAAATTGGAATAGCCGTAATTTGTCTACAGTCATTTTTTGAAGTAAAAATTGTGTTCCATGAAAAAAAAAAGTCTAGTTTAGATCACACTCATAATCACACAAATGTTTTCCCCAAGACATAATTCTGTATATAGCAAAAGTGCTTTATGCATTTATCACCACCAATTTAATACATTTTGTTGTACAGAATATTTTTATAAAACTGTACTCAGAATTCAAGATTTAATGAAAGTAAGTGAAACTGGCCTAAAAATACCCAAAAAACCTTGGTGTGGGTGAAGGTGAAGAATACATGACTAGCAGTACATTTTGATTCCATTACCTTGATCACAGTTCTAATGTGCCAGTGGTTTACCCAGCCTCATTTTTGTACCATAAATACAAATGTCAACACAGTGGAAAAGGCAAATAAATTCCTGATTATTATGAAAATAGTTTTGATTTTGTAGACTTCTTGAAAGGGTCTTTTGGAATCCACAGTTCACAATTTGAGAAGTGCTATGTTACAGGGTGATTGGATTTAGATTATGGGTGTTGGGGAAGGCATTTCTTTTCTTTTTTTTTAAGATTTTATTTATTTGAGAGAGAAAGAATGAGAGACAGAGAGCATGAGAGGGTGGAGGGTCAGGGGGAGAAGCAGACTCCCTGCTGAGCAGGGAGCTCGATGTGGGACTCAGTCCCAGGACTCCAGGATCATGACCTGAGCCAAAGGCAGTCGCTTAACCTACTGAGTCACCCAGGCGCCCCGGGGAAGGCATTTCTGAGGAAATGATTTTTAAGCCAAGCCAAAGGGACAATAGCACTTGTGAAGGCTTTGAAGTAGGCTGAGTTGTGTTCCAGTCATAAAGGAACTGCAAGACCAGTAAACATAAACTATTGTGATTAAGGGGTGGTGGGGTGGGGGGAAGTAATGCATGATGGGGCCAGCGCATTTGAGACTTCAGAACCCGTTTTAAGGAGTTTAGATTTTCTCCTCTAATTATGAAAAGTCATTGAAAGACCTTTTAAGCAGGGGAGTGATGGGATCTGATTTATGTTTCAAAAGGAGTACTTTGGTTGTTTAAGGAATTTAAAAAATGATATATTTAAGTAAGTTGTCATATTTACTGCTGCAAAGTCTTTTGCTATTACTAAAACTTTAATTGAAAACCTGGAACTCAGGATGTACTTAGATAGTAACTTGATTTTGATTCATATCTTTCAGAAAGCCTTTCAGGGTAGAAAAAAGAGCAAAAGGAATCTTCTTTGGGGCCATATGACATTTAATTTAGTTAAGATATCTCTACTTGCCAGGAAACATCTTTAAAAAATTACTTGTATTCCATTATTTAGAATAAGTAGTTGAATATTTATGAGGGCAGATACTCAGGTAACTTATTTATTGGTTGCACAGCCCTGTACTTCTCATAGTAAGTAACTACACAAATGTGATTTCTCTGGAGGTATTATACATAAACTACATTTATTTCTAAGAAAATACCTCTTGACTTTTTTTTCATATTAAGGGTTTTTTTTTTTTTTTACATGTGTGACAACAGTGATGATATGCTAATATTTATCAGTTATTCATTTAAAGACAAAGCACTTTGCAATTAATTGAAGGGAGAGAAAGCGGCATTGCTTCCCATGCTTATATTACTCATTTTTCTCCAAAATATTCCTGTGGCCTTGGTGTTTATGGATCTAGCAATCTAGCCCCTCCCCCCAAAGAAAATGCATTATTTTTTATTTACATTATTAATTTTCTTTTTGTTAGCATATAGCTAACAAAGAGACCCATTTTTAGATTACTAATATGCACTTTTTCCCCCTTCTTTTCTTTTTTCTTTTTTTTTTTAAAGATTTTATTTATTTATTTGTCAGAGAGAGAGACAGAACACAAGCAGGGGGAGAGGCAGGCAGAGGGAGAAGCAGGCTCCCCACCGAGCAAGGAGCCCGATGTGGGACTCGATCCCAGGGCCCTGGGATCATGACCTGAGCCGAAGGCAGCCGCTCAACCGACTGAGCCACCCAGGCGTCCCTTCCTCCTTCTTTTCAATGATGTCTAGCCTATTTTTTGGTTTATTTTTGGGTTTATCACTTATAAGGATTTCATATTGATGTGACCTAAACCTCTTTTTCCCTCTGTTGCATATGAGTGAGTTTCTGTTAGACTGGAGTACACAGTTGTCTAATTCAGGCGGTGGGAGCTCTTTTCTCCACCAGTCTTATCTTTTCATCTAGGTTGGGTCTGGCAAAAAAGGCCAACAAAGTAAATAGTCTGATATTGCAGGGGACAATTAGGCTTTCCAAGGTGACCTTCAGTGTTTATTTCTGGAGTAGTGCTTGTATTTTGGTCACTATTAGAACCTTGTTACACTTACCTAGAAATGTATCTGTGTCTTGAGTTTAAATTGATATTTTAAAAGTCATTTCATATTTTAGTTATATATGATAGATTTCCTAAGAGTGTTCTGATTTTAAATATTCTATTCCTCTGTCTTGTCATAGAAATGCATTCCTCAATCATGAAAATGCCTTCTTTTTCACTTGGTTCATGTAATACTTGTCCTTAGGCAAGTCACCTAAACACTCAACCATGATCTATGTCCCTTTAATTTAAGAACTTGTGATGATGTTTATGTACTGTTAAGATAGGAGAGCATAATGGTTACCACTTTTGTTCATTTAGGAGTCTAAATTTGATGTGATCTTTTTTTTTTTTTTGGAAGTGGCTGTTGACTTTGCTAATAGTGGTGATGATAAGAAGTGAGTATTGGCAGTGGAGGAAGGGGATGAAAAGACTAGAAGTGGCCTGTGGATGAAGTCTTATGTTTGCTATCTGTGACATCTTGAGGAAATTTTGGGACTCTAAACTGAGAATCTCTGTTTTCCTTATCTACATCTTCCTTACCGTCCCTCCCCCCACCGCAGCAAGTAACATATAGCAGACAATAAGTTAATTTTCATAACTGTGATTGAATTTTATGAAAGTAAATATATTGCCTAAGCACATTCCTTGGCTTGCAAGTTTTTGATATGAAAGAACTAGCTCATGTCTCAGTCTTTGTCCATTAATTGAGCAATGAGTATAATTAATTTTTTCTAGGTACATAGCTTATCATTTCTTCCCTTCTTTCTCCTAGTTTTGGTTTTCAAAAGTAAATTTGTATGTGTGTGTTGGGGGTGGGTTTTGTTCCTTTGAATCTGGGAGAACAGAGAAAATGGATAGTTTTGGAATTTAGATTGTAGTGATGTTTGAGATAAAATGAGGGGAAGTTAATTTTACTCTTGATGTCAAGATAAAGGAATTGTAAAGATTTAAGCTATAGTTTAGCCCCCTTCTTTTCTTTAGCTACAGTGCAAATAACACATAATCAAGTTTCTTTGTTTTTGAGAATGACTTCTATCTACTTGAATGGGAACAGGGAAAGCTTATTATACAGAATTTTTCTCAACAAGATTCCTTTTTTTTCTGCTATGGTAGAAATGTGGAAATAGCTTTATCAGAATGGCTCTTTGTAATGATATTTTGTAGGGAGTTTTAGAAATTATACTATCATGTATTTTTATTAAAGTTTATTAAAGTTTTATAAAGTTTATTAAAGTTTATTGAAGTTGGTAGATCTTATGAGGCAAGTTTAGAATGTGTTAGAATATTGAGATTTTATTTATAGCTGAAATGTTTAAATTCAATGAATATAGCTATTGAAAACCTTCTGGTATCCTAGGCATTATGAATGCAGAGATGATTTTAAGCATAGCAGTTGATTTACTGTAGGTCATTAAATCAGTAACTGGTATGCCCAGGTGTTTAAAATGTTGTTTTTTTTTTTTTTAATGGTCCAACAAAAAGACAAAGATAAGGAATTGAACTTAATTAACCGAGGAGCATATCAGTTGTGGGTATATTAGTTTGCAAGCACTGCCATAATAAACTATCATGAAGTAGGTGGCTGAAAACAGAAATTTATTTTCTCTCAGTCTGGAGGCTGGAAGTCCAAGATGAAGGTGCTGATAGGGTTGGTCTCCTGAAGCCTTTCTTCTTGGCTTGCAGATGGCTGTCTTCTTGATGCCTCTTCACATGGTCACCTCTCTGTGCATGTGTGTCCCTGATATCTCTTCCTCTTTTTATAAGAACACCAGTCATTGGATTCAGGCCTTATCCGAATAGCCTCATTTGTACTTAATGATCTGTTTTAATACCTTATCTCCTAATATGGTTACATTCTGAGGTACTGGGGTGGAACTTCAACATAAATTTTAGGGGTACGTAGTTTAGCTCATAATAGTAGCTAATGAAATCAGTCAAGAAAGAAATTGGTGCCACATGTGATTTTTAAAAATTACTTATTTTTTTCCCTTTTATTTAATAAGGTTTGTGTAGAAGTACAATTGTTCTGTGCTTTTTGTTGTATATCTCCTAGCCGGAGAATTTTCATCCTTGGGCCTTCTCATCATGTGCCCCTCTCTCGATGTGCACTTTCCAGTGTGGATATATATAGGACACCTCTGTATGACCTTCGTATTGACCAAAAGAGTAAGTATATAGAAATCTTATAGCTTTTAAACAGCTAAAGATTTTTTTAAAATGAGTAAGTATATAGAAATCTTATAGCTTTTAAACAGCTAAAGATTTTTTTAAAATAAGTCAATTAAAAAAATAAAAAATATGAATATTATAAGTAAAATCTCAGTTTTAAAGATAAAATTGATTTCAACTTATTTGCAAAAAGCAAAAACAAAGAAAGAAGATCTTCTGTATGCCTAAAAGACAACTAGAGTTTTTTTTGCCAGCCACAAAAATCTGTCAGATCACTAGTCTCCAGCCTGTTCATATTACATGTGTATTCACGGAAGTGTCTTGTACTCACTGTACCATGAGACAAGAAATTAGTACCCACAACAACTTGAAGAAAGATTCTGGGCATGTTCGTCTGACTCTATGTATATTACTTTCCTCATTGTAAATAGGTCATGATGATAATGCCTTTATTTCTTCTCAAATGATTTTTATGGGGGCAACAAAAGTGAAACACTGAAACAAAGGTGCTTCATAAATCTTAAGTGTGTTTTATTTTTAAAACATGTCTCTTATTTTGATATATATTTTCCATAGGATTCTAGAAATCACACCTTTTATTTAGTTGTGTCTCATTTTATACATTGAATGTGTAAGTTAAAATCTTTTGATTTTATAATAGTATTTTTGGAGGAGTGGGGAGCATAATTTTAAAAATATAGAACAGTAGAGAGAATAGTGAAACAAATATTCTTGTACTTACCATCCACAATTGACTCAGAATTTTCCCCTTAACTCCATTTGCTTTCCCAAAAGCCATCTTCATGAGCTTGCTTCGTATTCTTCCAGTTCATCACTTTATATTTTAAGTATGTTGGGTGCTTATTGTTTCAAGAAATCTTGGAACAAATTCTTCTGTAGGATGAAAGAAGCCATTTGCAAAATAGACAATCACCTCTTTTTCCTTATTTTTTAGGCCTAATTTTTCATAAATGGGGTTTTAATTATTACTGAGTATTAGTAATTTGTTGTTAGAATAATTTTTACTAATGAAACTGGAGTATAACTAGCTTTATTACTCCCTGTGATGCTTTTAGGGAACACACTTTATTTTTAAAACCTTGTTGGGGCATTCAGAAAATTTTGGTTTTAGATAGCTTCCTAATAAAGGAATGGATGATATTTAATCAGGTATAATTTTGCAGAAAAATGTCATGCCATCATTTGTTTGTTTCTTTGATATTGGTAAGCCCATTTAAGAATGTAGTTATAAAAATGTTGGTTCTGTTTTATGATAAAACAAAAATATTCTTATATCACTTTTTTTACATATTAAATTTCATCTTTTTCTTATTATATCATATCAATTTTTAAGTATGATTCATCAGAAGGGTCTGAATTACTAGATCATTTTAGAATTATTTATGGCATGATACTATGGTGAATTTATGTCCTGGTCTGTCCCAGAAGCTTAATTTTTTTTTTTTTTTTTTT
>NW_028021851.1:0-663 GCF_054177405.1 Leptonychotes weddellii
TTCATACTTTTAGACTGTGACAAGAAAATTTACTAAATGAACAATTGATTTTTCCATTAAGATAACACACCCTGTTAAATACACATAAGGCTAACAAGGACCATTTAAATCATGAGACACCTTGATGAGGTATTTGCCCTAGTCTTCAGAATTTTACAGATCTTTACTTTTTATATAATAAACTAGAACAGAGGCCAGCGGACTACAGGAAGTGGGCCAAGTTTGACCCACTTCCTGTTTTTACAAATAAAGTTTTATTGGAATACAACCACACCCATTTCTTAGGAATTTGTGGCTGCTTTTGAGCAGTGGAGGAGGCAAGTAGAACAGAAACTATATAGCCTGCAAAGCCTAAAATATTTACTGTCCCTCCTTTTTCAGAAAACATTTGCTAACTCCTCATCTAGAAACTAATTCCTAACCAAGTCTTAAGATTCTGTGAGGTTTCTTTCCTAAATTCTCTTTTGCAGATATTTCATCTCAATGGTGAAATGACATGTGTTTAATTGTGCAGTAAGAGATGCACTTTATGTTTAACCCTTATGTATGCATTTTAACACTTACTCTACTTCCTTCACCTGAATACATTACCCTTGCAAAGTAAGTCATATTTCTGAAACCCTTTCTATAGAACTGAGGTAAGTTAGAAAGAGACAAAATTTA
>NW_028021852.1:0-663 GCF_054177405.1 Leptonychotes weddellii
TTACTACTTACCAGCTATAACTGGTAAAACCATCCTCTCTGAACATCTGACACAAGATTGTGTTCAGTTTTAAAGTTATAAGTCACATAAAAGGCTTAGACCAGTGCCTGCCACATTAAAAGTGGTTGGAAAATGTTACTCTGGATAGTTGGAGAAAAGCCAGATCATGGCAGATCTTATACAACTTGCTAAAAAAAAATTTTTTTTTTTTTATTTCTAGTGTTTATTTCTTGGAGTACATTGAAGTTACTTTGTTTTTGTTTGTATGCTTTATTTGCTTTTTGGTTTTTGTTTTATTTATTTATTTATTTATTATTATTAGGTTATATTAATCACCATACATTACATCATTAGTTTTTGATGTAGTGTTCCATGATTCATTTTTGCATATAACACCCAGTGCTCCATGCAGTATGTGCCCTCTTTAATACCCATCAACAGGCTAACCCATCCTCCCAACACCCTCACCTCTAGAACCCTCAGTTTTTTTCTCAGAGTCCATTATCTCTCATGGTTTGGCTCCCCCTTCAATTTCCCCCTCTTCATTCTTTCCTTCCTGCTGTCTTCTTGTTCTTCATTTATTTTTTTTAACATATAATGTATTATTTGTTTCAGAGGTACAGGTCTGTGATTCAACCGTCTTACACAATTCACAGTGCTCAC
>NW_028021853.1:0-663 GCF_054177405.1 Leptonychotes weddellii
TTTTTTTTCATTATCATGATTGGTGTATACTGGTGTCTAGTCAGTAGAGGTAGGGATGACTCTAAGGTATTACAGTGCACAGGAGACCCTTCCACGGTAAAGAATTATCTGGTCCAAACTGTCAGTAGCCAAGGCTGAGAAATTTTCTTCTAGGTAAGCACATTTTTATTTATCTTTAAAGTATTAATCCAGTTAATATTCTTTCTTTTAAGTTCAAGTCTAGACCTATTATGTAGGTGTAACCAAAATATAAGGAAAGTTAGTATATGTTTTCCTTAAAGCTGGTAGCTCACATTAGGAAATAGGATTCATGCTGGAAATCAATTGATGCCCAGCATCTCTTATGTTGTCTGCATTATGGTCCCCATAGGCAGGCTGATTCTTCTACAGTTGCATGTTGGCTAGTCCCCCTCCTTGGGTAAGCCATTCTTTTTTACCTCGTTTATTTTCCGCCTCTGCATCCAGTCTACTAAATACTTACAGAAAACTAATTAGAATCTACTGATTCTACTATATATATATATGTATATATATATATACTATGATTCTACTATATATATGTATATATATATATTCTGTCCAAATGCAATTGAGCCCTCCTCATTACCTTCAAATTCTCTGTATTTTTATCCTCTCTCACTTCCTTAGCTTCTCTCCATTAAA
>NW_028021854.1:0-663 GCF_054177405.1 Leptonychotes weddellii
TATGAAAGTTGAGAAGTCCCACATCTGCCATCTGCAAGCTGGAGACCCAGGGAAGTCAGTGATGTAATTGCAATTACAAGAGTCCAAAGGAGGCCTGAGAACCATGTAAATGGTGTAGATCCCAGTCCAAAGGCATGAGAAGACCAATGTCCCAGCTTAAGCAGACAGGGAGGAAGCAAAAGGGGTAATGTTTTCTCTTCCACTTTTCTATTCAGGTCTTCAGTGAATTGGATAATGCCCACCCATGTCAGGGAGAGCAATCTGAAGCCACTGATTCAATTGCCAGTCTCCTCCAGAATCATCCTCATGGACATACCTAGAAATATTTAATCTGGGCACCTCCTGGCTCCAGTCAACCTGACACATTAAATTAACTATCACAATATTCCACTCAAGACTTGAGAAGAATCCTTTGCAGATCTTGAGAACACACACCCTCTCTAGCTCTCCCCTCTCTGGTTCTCTTTCTTGCAAACTCTTACCACATTTGTCTCTCTCCCCTACTTAGGGGGATTGTTGAGCTTCGCCTGTTTCTTCTCCCTGCACTGCAGCCTGGGGAGTCTCTCCAAGCAGTGTGCTGAAGCAATTGTAGCGCTCCCTTCGCTTGTTTACTCTTTCTTAACAGTCATCATTTTGTGTTGCTTGATGTATGACATCTGGAAA
>NW_028021855.1:0-663 GCF_054177405.1 Leptonychotes weddellii
GGGGGGGGGGCTGCCCTGCGGGGCACCTGCCAGCCGACCTGGGGGCTCTCTCGGCCCCTGTGGTTCTGAGGGTCACTGCAGCCCTCAGGCCGTCCTGTGCAGCCAGTGTTGAAAATACCCCCGTGCTCGGGATGGGAGAAGAGCAGCCCCTGGGGGCACAGCCTCTGCCACCAGCCGAGCTCAGGAAGAGCTGCTGGCTGCATGTCCTGCTGGTTCACAAGGAGCCGTTTTCTGCTTGGTCCAGTAAGGTCAAGCAAAGGCCCCAACGGAGGATCGGCACAGGCCACCGGTGTTGAGGGGGGCTCTGGACTCTGGGGGCCCCTCCGAGAAAGGTTTGGGAGATGGGGGACCATCAGGGCAGGTGGGGGCATCAGGAGCTAAGGCTCAGATGCACTAGCTTGGGGTGTGGGTCAACACCCGAGGGGGACAGGGGTCGAGGGACGACCCCGCTGGTGCATCGGGAGCGGCTCGCGGGGGGCCCAGAGCAGCAGTCCGATGAGAGAAGACCCACTGGCCGGGTGGGCACAGGAGGGGTTTGAGACCTGGAATCCTGGGGTTTGCTGCCGGGCTCCGAGATGGCAGGGCAGGGAGGGCACGAGAATGTCTTTGCTGATGATTCGCCGCCTGGTGGAGACACTGACCAGGGTTAGAGGTGATTCTCTC
>NW_028021856.1:0-663 GCF_054177405.1 Leptonychotes weddellii
TATTGACCACTATACTGTACAGTCTTTGGTTATAAGCTAAATCTCTATAACCAAAGACACGGTTAGACCAATTTTCAGACACATGGAAATAAGTATTGAGGAATGCATAAGTAAGCCTATGAACTGAAATAGATGGATAGATAGATGATAGATAGATACATGATAGATAGATAGATAGATAGATAGATAGATAGATAGATAGACAGGGATTATATACTTACAGAGAGAGATATATACACTTTAAGTGCACACACACACACACACACACACACAAAATATGGCAATGATTTGAAACACACCTGACCACTAAAGTGAAATGATAGTTTGCCTACCTGAGTGTACCAAGAAAATCTTGAGGTCTTAAAAATTGCTCCTGCCCAGATGCCAAGAAGTCCGATGTTCTGCTACTGAAAGACTCGTCTTATTGAATAACCTTCCCTCAATTTGCTTTTTTTTAAACAAAATTGCTCCTAGGAGTAATCACACATAAACTAATTCACAGTAAGGTATTAGTGACTGATCAGATTCTTTTTTCCTAGGAAAATGGAGGAGCAACAAGGCAGAAGAGTTCATTCTCTTTTTCTTTTTTTAAGATTTTATTTATTTATAAGTCAATCAGAGAAAGACATGTATCATATGACCTCACTGATATGAGGAGTTCTT
>NW_028021857.1:0-663 GCF_054177405.1 Leptonychotes weddellii
ACTGTAAGAATGAGGAAAACAAAATGCTTGCCAATTTATTATTCAATGCATTTATGAATAAATGATATAAATGGATGTGAGGAGATATAAATATGTATGTTACAGATAGAAAAACACCTTATAAATATCTTTAAAAGAGACATATAAAGGTGCTGTAAGTGTGGGAAACCCATCACATATGGCCCTAGAGACGTAACGCGAAACATCAGAGAAATACGTGGTTGCTTTTTGTGATTCTGGGAAACCAGAGATGTGTATTTCTCCATTTCTAAGTTTTTTTGTGTATGCCTTGATGATAACAGGCTCTCTAAAAAATCAAAACAAGATGGATATGTCCCTTCACCTATTTATATTTTTCAAATAAGAAATTATGTTTGTTTTAAATTTCTCAAAATTAAATATAAATTGGAAATGTAAATACTTCTGAAATGGAGAAAAAAAATTTTTTTTGCACCAACATAAACTTTTTTTTTATTATTATGTTATGTTAATCACCATATATTACATCATTAGTTTTTGATGTAGTGTTCCATGATTCATTGTTTGTGTATAACACCCAGTGCTCCATGCAGAACGTGCCCTCTTTTATACCCATCACCAGGCTAACCCATCCTCCCACCCCCCCCCAGAACCCTCAGTTTGTTTTCCAGAGTCCATCGTCTC
>NW_028021858.1:0-663 GCF_054177405.1 Leptonychotes weddellii
GTAAACATCGCCTCAAGGGTTCTGAGTGCTCCTCTCTGCCAGACACACACTGTTGGGGGGGCGGGTGATGGATGTGACCCCGTGGCTTTAGTCACGGACTTTCCCTTGTGCTTATGACAGTTTAGGAGTGATTTCTAATGCCACCCCGCTCGCTCATACTCCTTGTGCTCAGCCTTTTCTCTTCCTTGCTTACTTTCCAGAATTCCACTCACTTTCAGGCAACTCATCAGGCAGCCAACAAAAGCCAAAACAAAATAGGAGATCTTGCAGGATTTTGTGTAAGTAAGCAAGGAGTTTTCACAGTATTAGGTGATAGGGTTTTCAAGGTGTTATGGCACAAATGCAAAATCCACAGAGTACAAAGTAATCTTTTTGTCCAAAGTAATCTGTTCTGTGGGGCGATTACTGAAAGCCTGTCTGTGACGAAGGGTGCCAACAGACCGCTGCCTAGAGAAGAGCTAAGGAACTTTTGTACACACACTGGTAAACTGCAAAAGCTGTCCCCAGCAGTCCACCTTAGAAAGAGAAATAGAGTTTTCAGAATTAGCAAAGAAAGAAACCAACTCATTTACAAGATCAGCCCTAGAGCACAAGGCCGTGAGACAGAATAGAAGTTGACATTTTCACCCTGGGACAAACCATGCCAACGACAGAACAGGAACA
>NW_028021859.1:0-663 GCF_054177405.1 Leptonychotes weddellii
TGTTCCCCTCCCTGCGCCCCGTGCCCGAGTGGGTCCCACTTGGACCCGAGACCCCCTGCCCACCCTCCTCCGCAGAGCCGCATTCCAATTCAGCCCCAGAGCTGTCTGCGTTCACTTTTCTCCAACAATCTCCAGAAACAGAGGTCAGGCAACCTCGCATTTGAAATGTTGACAAGCTCAGCTGCCTAATAAAATAAAACCCTGTTTTCTCTCTTATTGCTGCCAAAGACATCACAAATGATTGATTGATTGATTTAAAGAAATTAAAACATGCCACATATTTTATAAGCAACTTAACCACCCGTGTTGGAGTTTGGGTACCTGACATAAAGATTCTGGCTTTAAATGCGGAAATAAATATTTTTCAATACTGAAATCAATATAAAATATGAAAAGATGAATAGTGAGCAAAAAGAATTTCTTTTTTTCTGAGATGACACTTCTGGAGCCCTAGATTTTCCATGGTGGGATCCGTGGCTTAAATTAGAGGAAAAACACATAAAAGAAGAATAAAAAAAATAACCATTGGCACAAAGACACTAGGTCAATGAGTTGAAAAAACCCTTCCCTCATTCCCGCCTGCTCTCAGGCTCCCAGAACCCTCTGGACCCCGGCCCATTGCTCCAGCCTTGTCTTCCCAAAGCTCCCTTCACACCTACTCAG
>NW_028021860.1:0-663 GCF_054177405.1 Leptonychotes weddellii
CTTCCTGTATATCAGGGCTGCAGTGAGTGTGGATGTACATGTGCCAAGTATTTCTGTATAATAGTGGGCTAGCTGAGTCAAAGCCGTGTGCATTGAAAAATAGTTTTTATTGACGTATAATTAACATATGTGTTATGTTCGTTTCAGGTGGGCCATTTAATGATTCAAAGATTGTATACATTACTCAGGCTCATTACGATAAGTGTACTCTTTTATTTTAAAGATTATTTATTTATTTGGGGGAGAAAGAGAAAGTGCGTGCGCACGAGTAGGGGAAGGGGCAGAGGGAGAGAATTCCCAAGCAGACTCCCCACTGAGCGCAGAGTCTGATGCAGGGGCTCGATCTCATGACCCTGAGATCATAACCTGAGTGGAAACCGAGTCAGATGCTTAACCGTCTGAGCCACCCAGGTGCCCCACAATAATTGTACTCTTAATCCTCTTTGTCTATTTCACCCATTCTCCCCCCCCCCAACTTCTCTGGCAACCTCCAGTCTGTTCTTTGCATTTAAACTTGATAGATACTTAGTGATAGATACTTAGATACTATCCTTTATGCAGACGTTCCCCCATAATAAGTAGCATAGTATATTTCATATAAAATGCCCTCCATCAACCTGATTTATCCTTGAAAGGGGCATTTGGTGTTAAAAAAAAAAAGCC
>NW_028021861.1:0-10965 GCF_054177405.1 Leptonychotes weddellii
ATATACAAGGCTGTATTTAACTATAAAAGCCCCTGAACACACAAGACAGTTTGAAGAGAACAGATATAGGTATTAAATTGATTGGCCTGGAACTATTCAGAAATTCCTTGTCCAGATTTTTAAATCAATCTTGAAATTTTAGGGATAAATATTTATTGACAGTGATGGTGACAGGCTTTGCATAGTTTACTTTTTTTTGGCATAAAATAACTTCCATTTCATAGGCATATAAAATAAGCACGTAAAATGGTTAAAAAGGGTTCTTGGACATCAAATAACTCATACTCAACATACTGATGAGTTAAGTGTAAATAAATGAGAAACACATGGATAAAATTTTCCTTAAATACATAAAGCTTTAGCCATTAAGTGAAAAAGAGACTGACAAAACACATCTGGGGTTTTGCCCACTGCAAAAATTATTTTTAGTTTAGGATATTAAAACAAATTACAATTCAATGCGTCTAACTTGAGTATAAGCTCTTGATTTATAAAACAACTCTTGTCACATAATGATTGGGAAGATAGTACAGACAGTTATGAGAACTTGGCCCTGACCAAGGATGGAGAAAATTCTTCAATCTCATTTAAAGGCAAAATGGTCAATTTTCTTGCTGTTTTATTTTTTTTAAGCAAGGAAAGCTTGAAGAAACAATTTCTGCGCTTCACTCTGAAGAATGAACACATGGAAACAGCATCATTTTAGAGAATAAAATTGTTGCTACTTTTTTCACATCAACTAATTTCAGGTTATGATTTAGAGGTAGATGAGAGGAGTATTTGCTTTACTTTATTAAACAAAGCTGATCAAAAACTAAATTTTTATTCCCCCTCCTTCAACTCAACTGATCATGGGAGGAATGGGTTGGATTAACTTATACTGTTCAAGTGTGGCCAGATTCAGTTTGCTCCTTAATTACCACCTACAAGTGGGCAGAGGAAAGTAAGAACCTAAGTGTTTTTTGCGTAAACTGGTAGCTTTTCCTAGTAAGCAAAAAGGGCCAATTTCCATTGAGCCTAGAGTCCTCATGCCTGAGCTCAAACTCTGCAGTCACCATGAAAAACATGGCCACTCCCACAATTTCATTCTACTAGTATTTCTCCTGCAAGAGACAGACAGTGAATTACTGGCTCAAATCTGGACCCCTAAAAGCTTCTGGCTCAGGATATTCCAGTTGGGATTTGTGGCTCTTTCAAAAGATGGCATAAAGGAAGGAGGTCCCAGGAAATCATCTATCTTCGGGCTTCATCCCTTGAACTGAGTATCTTGATTTTAATCCTGGACTCTGGTGGCTGGAATGCTCAGAGATTCTCTAAATCTCTCCAGTCCTCTACCTCCCCTACCCACAGGATTCCCTGGGCCACAGTTCTCAGAGCCAGTGCCTTCTGGTGGATCCCCTGATCTACCTGGAATCAACATGAATTGAATGCCCCTTGATCATCAGTAAGTCTTGAACAGTCATAAGATGCCTGATAGCTGAGAACTAGAAAGTCCATAGCCAATTGCCCTCAGATCCAGGTCCGGAATGAACAACAGTTGCCTCTGGAAAATATTCAGCAAAATGAAGCCCTCCGCCACCACTGGGGAGGAACACAATTCAAGGAAAACTGAGTGACTGAATGTAGTCTTTAGGGAAAGAGCGAAGCAAAATATTACTGAATAAAGAAAGGGCGTCCCAGGGCTTATTGTCTGCTTCAAGTGGCTGGGCGTGGGGAGTTTAACCTCCTTCCCTGCCCATGTTCCTCCTTTCTTCCTTCTAGATCTCTCTACTCCTTTCACAAAACAATTTGTACATAACAGTGAAAAGCGATACTGTTAATGACAGAAAATAAGGTATCTGTTTGTCTCTCTCTCTCTGCTCTTCGGTTTTATGGGCAGGGGCAAGTGGCAGCAGGAGTGTAACTATAAATCACTCCCACATAGAAGCAGAGGACCGCGGGCAAACAGCTCAGAGTTCTCTGGGAGGGGCGCCTAGGTGGCTCAGTGGGTTAAGCGTCTGCCTTCGGCTCAAGTCATGATCTCAGGGTCCTGGGATCGAGTCTTGCATCGGGCTCCCTGCTCTGCGGGGAGCCTGCCTCTCCCTCTGCCTCTCCCCCAGCTCATATTCTCTCTCTCTAATAACTAAATAAAATCTTTTAAAAAAATAATCATCCCTTTCATTCATATCTGTTTATTCCTGTCTTATAACCTCTTTTGTGTTTTCTCTTTTCCTTTGTCATTGTAAAGAGATTGGGGATTCTGCAGACATGCAGTGATGAGAGAGAGGCTCTTGTGCTCTAGAAAGCACTGCTGGGAATCACTCAGAACTATTCTGGTGTTTTCTCCTATACCAGGCCATCCAGGAAGAGTATGGACCCTGTGCACATTAGCCCGGGGCACAGTTGACTGCAGTGCTTCTTTGGAACACATGCTTGGCCAGTTTAGGGACATTTTGAAGAATGCAGGCTCCCCAGGCAATGAATCACCCTCCTGCCTTCTATCATCCAACTTCAGCTTAGGACTGACATATTTCCTAGGACCCTGGGATCATGACCTGAGCTGAAGGCAGACACTTAACCAACTGAGCCACCCAGGTGCCCCAGAAGGGATGATTATAATGAGACTTTATTTTTTCCAACAAAATGCAAATTATGTAAGGGAGAGAAATTTGTGCAAAGAAATTTTGTATTCAATGTACCAAACTCCTGGTATCTGCATATGCAGCTGAAAAGAGTCTTTCATGATACCTTCTCTAACATCATTTTCGGAACGCCATGGTGGGCCATGAAAAAGCTGCAAGACTGGCTAATGCCTATCAATTCATCATGGCCCCACATTTTTACCAATTCTATATCACTGTCAGGGAAAACAATAAAATGTGCCCCCTTTCTCCTTGTACTCACCATTGCTCTCATGGGGAAATGCTGGTGAATTTAAAACTGCAAATTCATTCTTACAATTTTTATTTTAATACCAAAAAGAGTTTCACTTCAAGAGATAAATAGCTATACAATGAAAAAGAAAAAAAAAAAATCTAGATAATCCTCTCCTCTAAAGTCCATGACAGAGGACATTAAATGGTTTATCCCACTGTCTTACTTATTAATCTCCAAGTAGATCCTAAGGATAAAATTAAAAACAGTTCTAAATACCAAATTTTATATTGAAGATGTAGTTGTTTTTGTTTTTTTTTTTTTAAGTAAATGCAAGAAGCTGGAATAGAACTAACTCTGGGGGGCTCTGCCACCTCCTACTTACTAAACGTGAACCAGTATTTTTTATTTTAACATTCTCCATGATCTGGCCTCCAACAATCATTAAGATCACCATATTCCAACTTTTGTCTTTAATAGTTAATGTGAATACATTTGCCACTTCTCTCAAATTTAAGATTCTTGGGCCTTGGAGGAATGTAAACACCACAAATTCTTTCTTCAAAA
Organism: Leptonychotes weddellii; assembly: GCF_054177405.1. Taxonomy (NCBI): domain Eukaryota; kingdom Metazoa; phylum Chordata; class Mammalia; order Carnivora; family Phocidae; genus Leptonychotes; species Leptonychotes weddellii. Next base: position 3,421 of record NW_028021861.1, read on the forward strand.
GAGGCTTTAGCTCTGGAAATCCTTCGCTCTAGTCTAATAAAGACCTATTTTCTAAAACCACTAAGTATAAAGCCACTCCCTCTTTGTTTAAAGACAGGGTTCTTTCAGGCGCTGTTTTATTCTATTTGCCCACCAGGAATCAGCAGTGGTTTGGTGGCAGGAAACTGCACTTAGAGGCTTGGTGTTGTGGGCGTGAAGAGCTGGGCTAGTCCAGACTCACCCTTTGGTCAGCATTTAACACCTGGTGGTGGAACTTTCTAATCTAGACCTGCCTTCCAGTTAATGTCTTAAGGCATGCAGTTGACATCAGATTCACAATGATGATTTAATGTTTGGGAAGAGGGCAGCACATGAAACAGTCTGGACCTCATGAATCCTTCTGATATGAAGCTCGAGGAAATGGATATTTGTTTTTCTTTCTCTCTCTCTCTTTTTTTTTTTGCCTAAATTTTTTTCAAGTCTCCAAACTGTTCGTCCTTCCTTCCTTTCTTTCTTTATGGGAAGGGGGTGGGGAGGCCTATATTTTTCTCAAACCCCAAAGTTTGACTATAAAACTCATATTATTTGCATTTTCATCCAGAACTTCAGTGCCTTGTTGCCCAAAGTACTGTCATATTCAGCACTGCAACTAAATATTCACATTTAATTGTGTCCCTCACAGTGGATTTCTACTCAGGAAGTTTTGTTTCAGCTTTATGCATTTGAGGAAATGCTTCTTTTAAGTCTATTTATTTTTTAATATTTTATTTATTTGTCAGAGAGAGAGAGAGTGAAAGAGAGAGAGAGAGAGAGAGGCAGGCAGAGGGAGATGCAGGCTCCCCGCTGAGCAAGGAGCCGCACGCAGAACTCGATCCCAGGACTCTAGGATCATGACCTGAGTTGAAGGCAGATGCTTAACCGACTGAGCCAACCAGTCATCTCATTTTTTTCAAGATTTTATTTATTTATTTGAGAGAGACAGCGTAAGCAGTGGGGTAGCGGCAGAGGGAGAGGGAGAAGCAGACTCCCCGCTGAGCAGGGAGCCTGACACGGGGCTGGATCCCATGACCCTGAGATCATGACCTGAGCCGAAGGCAGACACTTAACCGACTGAGCCACCCAGGCCCCCTGAGGAAATGCTTCTAATGCAGAACTTAGAGGTAAATTCTGGTACTAATATAATTAAAATCTGCATTAATATCCTAGAAATTACAAAATTTATATATATGAAATCAATGTAAAACTGCTGGATTAGAAGCCATCCAGCCCACAGATCATGAAGGGAGATGAAAACTAACATAGCCTTATATGTGGATCAATTCTATCTTCAAATCACAAGAATAACTTACAAATATTGTATCCAGCCTCTTCATGCCCCTAGGACAGGTGTGGTGCCACATGTATGCAAGAAAGATTAGGTATGGAGTTCATAAAAGAAGAAAAGGAAAAGAGAAGATTGGAGAATGCAGAAGGATAACGAACAAAAATGAAATTTTACTCACAAATGGCTGGAAGAAATTGCATTTAAAAAAATCCCAAATCTATGTAGTCTACAATCTATTCTTGTTAGTCTATCAAGAAAGTTTTAATGTGGGGATTGCTGGATCTTTGTGAAATTTCCTCCTTTTAAAAATGACCATGGCAATATTCACAGTCTGTGTGATTATATTCGAATTGGACATCCAGACCCATTCTTATTATCTAGACTTAGACCACTTTTCCTATTGGCTAAAGCCTCATCCCAAAACTCAAAAGTACAATTGTTGCTACTTGTAGGCTGCTTTGTTGCAAATAATGAAACAAGCGAAGGTGAGGGTGGCATTTTCAATGTCAAAAAGAGATTATGTGGATTCCATTTTAATTTGCCTACACTCTGTCTTTTGATCACAGGTAATTGTGAATTGGCTCTAGTTCAAAGACAGACAGCGATTTTAAACTCATGCAGTCTTTACAACATTCACAATAGTATGCCCTGCTTATTGGGGCCTTTTCTCCTTAGCACAATAAATGTATGCTAGGCAGAGTTGAAACTTGTCCTGAAAAACTCATGGCCTCGGGGGTTCCATTGAGAAATGCTGTGTGGGCAAACAAAGCTCTCTCTTTGCAGCTTTACAAATGATAGGTTTTCACTTTATAAGATGTTTTCACTGCATTCTTAAAGCATCTGCTGATGCAAAACAGCATGAGCCAGCAATCCCAGTTTAGCATTGTATGTGAAAACAAATGTCTATTCATGTGAGATTCACTCTCTCTCCTGGTTAGCTGCCTTCATTGAGAAGCTGGAAGAACAGGATGCAGAATAAGGGGGCGAAAGGGAGATGCTAGCCTTAAGCAGTGTGCCCCCACTTTCCTCCAAGCACCCCCCTCTCATTACTGGCCTGACTAGGGATAGATAGGATAGCTTCCACCAAACACTGCACAAAGCTTCCAGGGAAGAGAGGAGGTGATGAGAGTCACCCTGGGAGTTCAAAGATAAGAAATATCTGTACGGAGGATAAACAAGGAACCTCCTGACTGTTTTTGCAGAGTTGAGCATGAGTCTGGTTACAGAACTGAGCATCCAGCTGCTATCACTAAACCTGTCTCCCAGCCAATTTGTTTGGTGAGCTTCCCTAATTTTTAGAACCCTGACATGGTCCAGAGGGCCTATGTTTTTTTTTCTACTCTCCAGGGAGGATTACTTGACTAATTATTCAGGATGGTTTTCCTAAAGGGAAAAATGGCTATGCTGTATAAAATGTCACAAACTTAAATAGAGTTATGTCTATGTATACATTCTAATGGGTTGTATCTTTCTACAACATCTTCCCCATGGAAACAGCCCATGTCCTTTATTGCATTTGGCATTACGGGTGAGGTCTGCAAAGAACTCTTTGGGAGGCCAGTTTACTTTCTGCTTTCTTGTTGCTATGTGATTCCTCTAGGAGAGTAATACTCTTTCAAGTACCATTTTTTTTCCTCTAGGCTAGACGTCTCCAAAAATTAAGAATACCGTGCCTTTTAAAATGAAAGCCTTAAAAATACACTCTCGCAAACAATAAGGTGATTTTTATTTTGCAATATTAAGTGAAATAAAGTGCGTAGCTTGGAAGGTGGTAAAAACATGAACAAGGATTCTGCCTTTCCTTCTCTTTCCAAGCCATTCCATCAAGATGCTGTCAGTCTGAACAAGTGTAGCCAAATCTTGATTATCCTTAGCAATCAAGGTCATGGACAATTAACACTCAAAGATCATAGACTCATATAAAGTTAGAGGTAGAAAAGAAGTCAGAGAACACTTAGTCCAATTCATTTGTTTTACAGGTGAGGTAATCAAGTCAGAGAAGTTAAGTGTCTTGAAGAAATCCACACACCTAATAAGGGGTAGAGCCTAGAACTGAGTTTCTGACTCAGAGTTCCCTTCTCTCTTTGCACTCTTTCCCATGGATTATTTCTACAGGCTTTATTCTTTTTATTTATCTATTTTAACATATAACCTTGACCTCTTTTCCCAAAATAAAAGTTCTTAGGGACATAAGTGCTGAGTAAACCCTAACTCACCCTTTTAAGGTGAAATCACCCTTCCCTACTTTGCTCCTGTTTACCCTCAGTTTGGAGCATCATCAGGAAAGTGATAAAATGACAAACAGGCCCCAGAGGATAAAGAAAGCATGGGGTGCTGGTGATTCACAAATGGAATATGCAAAACATGAATAATCCCATTTCAGCAATTACAGGAGCGATCCAATACATCGACTGCAGCAGCATGCAGGACACAGGAAGCACAGGTGGAATCAAAATGGAGATGATAGAGACTCCAGTCCCTTTAGTGCTAAGCACTATAGAACCTTCGTAATTAGGACAGTTACTTGTCCCTGGCTTCACCTTTCTATTTCTATGAAAAGTTTTATCAGTAGAGGAAAAGTGAATAGTAACTAGGGGAAAAAAGAAATGGATAATTACAACAATGCTAATGGTTTATCACATGTGGATCATGGAGATCATTGAAAAGAGAAGTGGGATTATGGGAATCGGGAAATATGGTCCATAGCCCTGTGAAGAGCCGTGTGAACTAGAGAGTGAATAAAACTCCCTCAGTCTCAGTTTCCCATAAAATGAAGAGACTGAACAATTACTTTCCTAAAGCATCTTCTAAATAACATGAGTTCCACAGGGTGTTAATTTATTGAATGTGCACACACATGATATGCATACACACACAATCGAGTAAGTTTGAGAAACTTTGGGTTAGAAAAAGTCAAACCAACTTCATCACTAGGAAAATCCAGAGCCTTCAATATGCTAATAAGCACGTGCATCTCCAAAGTAAGGGGGATGGCATACAGCCCTAAAAAATTCTCATTTACAGACTACCTGTGGGACTAGTGATTCACAGGGCACATATGCAGAACACTGTCCTAAGAGATAGTTTATGCTCCCTTTAACTCTTAATTTTTTCAATATGATTCTGTGGAATATAGGTTAAAGGATCTAAATTAAACTTCAAAACAGTTGCCCAGTTCACATTCATTGCTCTTTCTATAGCAGGCACTCAAATGTTACTATAAACCTATAATTACAGATATTTTATAGCTGGTAAGCCTAAAATATGCATTCTCACACTATAAAATTATTGATCAAGCAGGGAGTGTAATCCTGTAAAGCGTATTTGCCATAGGCACTTGAGATGATTTTGTATCTATTTTTCAGAAATTCATAGTGCTGGCCTGAGGGGAAAGAGAAAAAAAGTTGAGCTCTATTCTCTTGCTTAGATTATTACTTAAGATACGTTCATGTTCTTGACATCATAAAAATCCTCAGAAAAGATTATGATCTCTTGAGAGAACATAGCTATAGGTATCCAACTCTGATTTTAAAAATATATGTAGCATGTAATGAGCTTAGAAAGTCGTAAGTTTTACTGCAAATTGTCCCTAAAATTATCAGCTAGGTTAGTCCTAAGCATTTAAAATATTTACAATGAAAAACCCAGATGTCTTTAATTTTCAAAGAAAAAAAAAGTGTTTTCCTGACCTTCCACAATCTAATTTGTTACATATCATTAAAGATCTCTTTATCCTGGAAATTTTTGGCATCTCTGCTTATTATGAAATAACCCAGGAATACAGAGAAATCATTTCTCACTACACAGTCTACTTTTCAGACAACAGACACAAAAGTGACATGTGTACACATACACAGGGAGAAGGGAACGCTAATAGTCAAGGGCATCAGTTCAAATTTAAACAAAACCAATCAGCTTTGTCATAATCAAGTTCAAAAGTGTCATAACTGAGGGCTCCATAGCTCTGTACTCTATCCTCTTTGTCCCACCTTGCAGACAGAGTTATCTTCTAACTCTGATCACATAAATCTATTATTTGAAAACTTCCGAAAGATCTCTTTAATCTATGAAATTAAGTACAGATTCCTCTACCTGCCATTCACCCACTGATAATATGTAAAAGCTTTCTAGACTAATTCTCACAACTTCTTTACACACGTCACATATTCTAGCCAAACTGCTCATTTGATATTGCCTAAGCAAGGTACATTTGGTACCTTTGTTCAAGCCAGTCACTCCTGCTGGAAGGTCTGCTCTGTTCTTTCTTCATTCCCCACTAACATATCCTGCTGGTCAAAATCATATTAATCATCTAAGACATTGCTCACTTCTAACTCTTCCATTAATCATTCTGTTTCCTTCATGCAGATGTGACCACCAACTAACTGAACCAATACTTCCTCCCTACTTTAAACACTTTTATGAAGCATTTATCATCTGCCATGTTTGTATACGATGTATAGGAAAAAGACCATGATGTGTGATGGCTTTATCTGAGGCACTTGGTAAATAATATTTTCAGAAATAAATGAATTTCAAGACTTGTGTATCAAATAAAGGACATACATAAACACTAAGAAATCTGAATATGTAAAAAATCAACTTAAGTTAGAAGGTAGCAAATGCATTCATAAGGATTTAGAATGGCATCCTTTTAATGAGTTCATTCAGTATATTTTTAAAAATGATATATATTTTTTAAAATATTAAGTAACACCTTTCCTAAAAGGCACTCAATGAGCAGGAAGAGAAACCTAAAAATACACTTCCACATATTTTGAGGTTAAAAGAAAATTTCTATCCCTACCCTAAATACAGTAAGTTTTGCTGATGTACCCCTGACCTCTCTATCACTACCATCTAATCCATACATAGAACCAACCTTTTTACCAGGAAGAACACTAATATGAGACAAGGAGCCCCACCCTCTGATCTAGAATCAGGATATATAGACTTTCATATCATCACAAGAGCTAAGGGCCAGCTAGTCCTTCCTTTCTTTTTCTGATCACGTAGATTCTCAAGTATGCTTTCTTACTTGAACATAGCACATTTGTTTACTCCAACCTAAAATAACTGTCTTCCTTGCCTTATCTCTGAATCTCTTAAACCTCTACTCCCTGCCCTTACATCCAAGTTCAGGGTGATTCTCCTTCCCAGGACCTATGTTGGACCAGAACAAGAGCCCTGAGAAGAGGCTCAATTAGCAGATATTTTGATAAGATTGTGCTATCTAGGGCAAGTGTTTTTCAAACTTTTCAAGGAACATTGTTTACATTTCTCTGTATTTGATTTCCCTTAGAATCCATTTTTATTTATTTTTTTAAGTTTTTTAAATTTATTTGACAGAGAGGGGGGGAGAGAGAGAGAGTACAAGCAGGGGCAGCCACAGGCAGAGGGAGAGGGAGAAGCAGGCTCCCTGCTCAGCAGGGAGCCCAATGTGGGGCTCGATCCCAGGACCCTGGGATCATGATCTGACCCAAAGGCAGATGTTTAACAGTCTGAGCCACTCAGTCTCCTCTAGAATCCATTTTTAAAAACTGTACTATATAGGAACTCTAGAAAGTAAAGAAACCATGATGGTCTTAAAAAGCCAATACATCTAGATGGAAGAAAAGAAGGAAAGGAGAGAGGGAGGAAGGAAGGAGAAAAGAAATCACATAGACAACATATATATCAAAAGTAGGTAACAAGGTATCCCCACGATTTCCCAACTATGGTCAGATAAGGATAAGCCAACAACAGTAAACAGAAACAAAACAAAACAAAATCTGGCATGGTATCAATGTTTGTGTAGGAGACAGCACAAAAGGAAAATGGGATATTTCAAATGCCACAGAAGAGAAGAATCCCAAAATATCCAACAGGTATTTAAAAGCTGAAACTGAAAAGGGTATGGCCAATCCATTAACATGTGAGTACAAGGGGCTCATGATAAGGTCTTAGGGAGTAGAGCAGGCTGGCCCCTGTGGACATTCAAAACTAAGCAGCCAGGACTCCCTCCCAGGACAGTGCCTCACACTGAAAAGAAACTATTGTGAGTGGAATCAAAATTGACCAGGAAAAGGGAAACAAAAGTGAAGGAAAGAGAAGGTCACAGAAGAAAATGGAGGAGGGCAATATAAAGAATAAGGAAGAGGGTGGAGCAAGATGGCGGAGGAGTAGGAGACCTGGATTTCGTCTCCTCTCAGGAATTCAGCTGGATAGGGATCAAACCATTCTGAACACCTACAAACTCAACA
>NW_028021862.1:0-663 GCF_054177405.1 Leptonychotes weddellii
GTTGTTGTTGTTGGAGGAGAAGGGTGTGTTTCTCTACCATTTTCTTTTTCCTTTGTCTACAGTTCCTCTCTTACCTAGAAGGTGGTGGTGGCTGTGTTAGGGAGGAAAAGCCACAGAGGGTGCGGATGGAAAGATAAATAGGCTAGCGGCAGCCAGGCCTCCAAGAGTAGCTGCCCACACATTCAGCTGGGATTGAATCAAGTTTGGAAACCTGGGGCTGAGCTCCTCACCCCTCCGGATGCCGGTCAGGCCCCCTGCCTTGCCGCCCTGCAGGTGCCATGTGGGTGCTCCCCATGAGCCCATGTTAGGAAGGCAGCCCCACCCATGGATGCTACGGGGCCACTGACATTCTCTTCCTTTACTTTGTGTCATTATGCTTTGTCACATCTGGATCAGAGGCTGCCAGGGAGGGTACTGGGCCCCTAGGCACAGGCTGGGGTCACTGCAGAGCCAGAGGGGAAGGAACAGGTAGTCTCCAGAGAAGGGACAGCAAGTCAGGAACCCAGAGGCCTGGAAGGCCCTGAAGTCACAGTGCTGGTTGGTCTCCCTTGTAGGGACGTGGAGGGGGAGATGCAGGATAATGGGCTAGGAAAGGAGACAGATTAGAAGCAAACCATGGCTGTCTGTCCAGCAAAAGAGTGAACACACCCTCAGTTTCCATCA
>NW_028021863.1:0-663 GCF_054177405.1 Leptonychotes weddellii
AAAAAAAAAAAAAAAGCTCCTTGAAAAGGCTACAGTGTGCCTTATTCATAAAATGGACCCAGTTCCCAGAATTCCAACAAGAATGCTTCTTAAGATATACTTAGGTGACCATCACCCGTGTGCATATTAAAGTTTTATATCAAAACGCACACCATGGGTTGAGAGAATGAGGTTACTTTTTAGAAGTATCGATTGTGGCCAGTAGAAGCATGGGGCCAGGCAGCCAACGTGACAAAATGGAACCTCCTCCCTGGGTCCGCCCTGGAAGTCTCGGGTCAGCGGTGTGTTCATGCAACTTCATACGTGTTTGTCGAAAAATGCTAGCGTGGGTTGTGGGAAGGAACAGCACCCACACCCCTGCCGGGCTTTGCTTCCTACCTCGGAAGCTTGCAAGCAAAGGCAAGGAAGCTCTGTCAAATATACTGTGCATGTGGCCGGTCCACTGAGGTTTTCTGCAGGAAATTTGGAGTTACCAAAATGCAAAGACTTCTTGGGGTCCAAATCACGGCAGCAAAACAGTAGAAGGAGCAAAAGGAGTAACAGTATGTATTGGAGGATACTGCCAAGTAGTCCTGGAAGGATGCATTAAACATCCACGTGTCCATACCGATGTAAATGAATGATGCAAGAAAGAAATCATTAGGAGGGTGCAGGACATCTTCC
>NW_028021864.1:0-663 GCF_054177405.1 Leptonychotes weddellii
TAAGTTACTGAAAACTGGCAATTTACCACTGCCTTTCAACACACGAGTGCCTCCAAATGATGTTGATTTGTGTGTGTGTGTGTGTGTTTGAACAGCTTTGCTGACATTTAATTCATTCACATGTAAAATCCACCCAATTAAGTACGCAATTTCTTGGTTTTAGTATATTCACAGAGTTATCCAGCCATCACCATAAGCTGCTTTTATTTGTATTTACTTATTTATTTGAGAGAGGGAGAGGGAGTGCGAGTGGGGGAAGGGGGGCAGAGAGAGGGAGGGAGAGAATCTCAAGCAGGCTCCACGCCTAGCATGGAGCCCAACATGGGATTCATTCTCAGAACCTTGAGATCATGACCTGACCTGAAATCAAGAGTCAGTCACCGAACCAACTGAGCCACCCAGTCACCCCACTATAACCTATTTTGAGCACATGCTCAACACCCCATTAAGAAAATCAGAACCTTAGGGCGCCTGGGTGGCTCAGTTGGTTGAGCGACTGCCTTCGGCTCAGGTCATGATCCTGGAGTCCCGGGATCGAGTCCCACATCGGGCTCCCTGCTCAACAGGGAGTCTGCTTCTCCCTCTGACCCTCCCCCCTCTCATGTGCTCTCTCTCTCTCTCTCTCATTCTCTCTCTCAAATAAATAAATAAAATCTTTAAAAA
>NW_028021865.1:0-663 GCF_054177405.1 Leptonychotes weddellii
TCAGGTAAAACTCACATCCTTCAAAGTTCTTGACAGTCATTCCACTGACACTCACTAGAAGTATATGCTCACTCCCAAATTAATATTCTAGTCTTGACCTCTCCCTGAACTCCAGGGATTTCTAATTAATTGCCATCGTTACTTGAATAACAAACAGGCATCTCAAACTTTAAGTGCCCCAGGTAAACTCCTTATCTTTCTCCCAAATCTTTTTTCTCCTGAAGGTTTTGCCAACACAGAAAAAAAATGCAAATTCGTCTTTCCAGTTTTTCAGACTGAAAATCTTGGAGTCATTTTTGGTGCCTTTCTTGCTCTCAAATTACTCATCTAATGGCTCCCTCAATCCTTTTGACACTACCTTCAAAAAACATGCAAAACTGACCACTTCTCACCATCTTCACCCCTCCTCCTGGTCCACAACACCATCAGCCTCCATGTGGATAACTGCCATAGTCTTAACCAGTCTCTGTCCAAATATCCATGTGACTCACCAGCTTAGCACTCAGGTCTCTGCTCGAATGTAACCATTATCACATTGGCCTTCAAAGATGATCCCATTTAAAATAGCAATCTCTCACAGGCCTAGCAGGTCCTATTCCTTTTCCCCATTTCATTTTTCTCTCTAGCCTTTACCAGCATCTGATACATAGATGCTCATTTTTT
>NW_028021866.1:0-663 GCF_054177405.1 Leptonychotes weddellii
AATTATTGTCCATTCAGTGGCCACGTTTGAACCAGAAATTTCTGCTTGAGACACAGTCCTTATCAGCCCCTTCAGGAACAAGCTCTCTACCCAAAGAGCAACTTCCCAAATCCCACTGCACTAATCAATAACACCAGTGTTTGTTATCTTTTTCCCAACCAAGAAAAATGTTTGGCTTTTCCTCCCCAAATATAGAACATCCTGTCAAAGAGAGGAGCAGCAAGGATGCTCATGCTTATTATTTTTCAAGGAATGCCTGGGCTTTAAATCACCAAATAAAGTGGGAGAGTTATAGGTTATAGGAGACAGTTATATATATGGGAGAGTTATAGGCCCACCTATCAAGGTGAGCTAGCTCTTCCTATTGATAATTCTAAGGTAAAACCCAACATTTTCACAGAAAATTAAGCAGTTCTTCCAGTTGCTAAAATACCCAGCCTATCACCACTTGCCCTCTGTGCCCAAGGAGGAGGCACTTCAAAAGCCCTCTCCAGACATAAACTCAGAGGGAAGGAAATTCATTTGAAATGTAGGAGTCCCTCACAAGGGGGGACCCAGAAGCCCAAAGGATGTGAGCTTACCTTCTAAACTGTTTCCAAGAGCCTCCCAGAGCATGGACAGCCCTGCTCTGCAGACGGAGAGGTTAGGGGTTAATTTGTTGAG
>NW_028021867.1:0-663 GCF_054177405.1 Leptonychotes weddellii
TTTAATAATTAATAATAAATATAATTAAAGACTGTTATATATCTAGTTTACTGTGTCTTTAATTTCTGGGTAAGAAATAATACACTTACCATCAATGGATAGCATTCACTGAGCACTCACTGTTTGTTTTTCTCTGCACTGATCTCATTTAATCCTTGAAAAATATTTGTGAAAAAAGAATTATTATTTCCAATTTAACCTTAACAGAGCCAGAATTTGAACCCACTTTGAATTCTCTGACTCCATGATATTGCTCACACCATGCCAGTCCATTCTGCCACCTCACTGTATGTAATACAAGATCTTCCCAATCTTGTTTGATACATATAATTACAGACAGGATAGGAAATGGTCTACACAGTATATTAGAAAAGTTGAAAGACTGGAGCTCCTGGGTGGCTCAGTTGGTTAGACTGCCTTCGGCTCAGGTCATGATCCTGGAGTCCCAACATGGAGTCCCGCATGGGGGGGGTCCCTGCTCAGCGGGGAGTCTGCTTCTCCCTCTGACCCTGTCCCTTCTCATGCTCTCTCTCTCAAATAAATAAAATCTTTAAAAAAAAAAAGAAAAAGGAAAGTTGAAAGACTAAAGACTCACTGAATGAAACCCATCTTTTTCTTGCCAGAAAAAAAAAAAACATTTCATGTTTTAAATAATTTTCTTGA
>NW_028021868.1:0-663 GCF_054177405.1 Leptonychotes weddellii
GCTCTTTAAGGGAGCTCTGTGGACTGGCATGGTGTGGGGAAGGCCAGTGGGAAGTGGCTTCCATCAGCACCCTCAAAGGATGACTTCTGGTAAAGCCTTTTCTGGTCACAAAAACAGAAAAGGCAGAGGCCAAGGTGAGGCCAAGGCCTTCCAAGGACCCACATGGGGACCAACAAGTTGACTGGGTATTACCCATTGACGGATGCAGATGATCCCATTAAGAGACTGCCAGGTCTGCAATGGAAGAAGAAAAACAAATCTAGCAGGGGTGGCCTGGACTAACCTTATTCAGTTCACTGCTATCTCAGATTTGTAACCCAATACAAGGATCTTAATGACCAGACTAATCTAAATGAATTCAGTTTACAGCTTACTCTTTTACAATCCATTTAAATGAATTCAACCATAGGATGTTACAAGTATATCCAACTGGAGGTTTCTAGTACAATTATAAGTTGTAAAATTAATACCAATGTAGGCATTTGTGTTTATAATTACATTTCATAATTCATGTTCCTAAGTAAAACTGCAGGTTCACATGTCCACATGTAGGATTCTAAATGAAAGATTTCATGCTAAAGACTGCAAAATACCAGGGCAGGCCATAAATCACCAGGATTAATTATATTCTACTCATAAAAACTTAGGTTAAAGTAAAGCTCA
>NW_028021869.1:0-663 GCF_054177405.1 Leptonychotes weddellii
AAAAAAAAAAGTAAACAAAAATAATACCATAAAAAAACAAAACAAAACTAACTCTTCAATATTGTAGGTTGTCATGAATTTTCCTACAGTAGTGTAGGAAGCTTTGTCATTTAGCATATTCTATTACAGAAAATATCCCCAAAGCCAAAATAACTTGGAGGAAGACTTTAAGATATCAAATTGAGTTCTGGTCTGGGTTGGATGTTGTCAGTCAAATCATTAGCTTTTTTCCCAATATGTAGGAGACAACTTCACAAACCACCCCTTCCCCCAGAAAAGGAAATTTTGTGCCCTGGTCTAAAATATGAATATTTCCAAGTAGAGGCAGATGATCAGGCCAAGTCAAAATTTTATATTAAGTGCCGATTGCGTGTAAGTATCTTATACTTTGTTTGACAGTCTGTTCCCTGGTTTCTCATGCCTATTTTCTGCACCAGTAAATGTTCCTGTACCCAAAGCTTAGAAGGTGCTGAAACCCAGGTCTGGGTAAGGAATGCTTAATGATTTGGCATATGTGAATGTGTGCATGCTTTTCTATGTATCCTCTTCAAAACTGGGCTAAGAATTTTCTGTAAGAAGCAAACATATCATTTCCCATTTTCATTTGCTGCACACCCTGGACAATTTACCAATGCTTGGTAATAAAGAGAACACAAATGAAAA
>NW_028021870.1:0-663 GCF_054177405.1 Leptonychotes weddellii
CTTTCCAACAGGACTTACCACCTTTTCCTGTAAACAGGGGACACTGAGCCTACTGATTTTTCCCTCTCCTTATGCTGTCATGATTGATGCAGGGGCTAGTATGGCCTGGGCAGCCTGGGGCCATCAGAAGGTCTAGCTGGACAGAGAAAATACACACTTATAGTCCAGGGAGGTAGTGTACTATAGATCCCCAATGCAATACAAGAATAAGCGATCTGTTCTCTAAGACCCTAAAGACTTAAGGGGGAGACTGACACACACTAGTTTAGAACTTCAGCAGAAACATCTGTTCAGTAAGTTGTGCCTGGTCTACCCTCCCTTTCACATTTGACTAAATGATATGGCCCCCATCATGCACACTGATATCTGATGGTGTAAAACAATTAAGCAAAAGCATCTATTTGCTTACCTAAAAAATCTGAAGTTTTTATAGTCAAAAGTGCTAAATCAATTTTCAAAGTTGGCATAGTATATTTATCACTTTATGCCTAATGGTCTTTCTATGATGAATTGGTGTAAGTGCTGTGCAATGGAGAATTAGCACAAATTACCTTTTTAAATAAGGGGAAGGCTGAAATGACAAGTTTGTCTTCCTGGGGTTTAAAGATGCAGTTCTCTCTTAGAAGAGGGCATTTTGAAGTTGGAAGACCTCTGGAAGCTCAG
>NW_028021871.1:0-663 GCF_054177405.1 Leptonychotes weddellii
AATTTGAAAAAATTAGCTTGGTTTTGGGAATTTTAGTCTCCATGTTCACTTCCTTACACCTCTAGAAACAAGTTGAGGACGTCCAATGTGGGAGTTACTCACCAATTAATTTATGTTCTGCACACAGTTTCCTTGTAAAACCTTCAGAAAAATTAAAGGTTGACATCTAATTACCCTTTAAAATATAATTAGAAAAAAAGAACAGGACTACTTAAATGTATCTAGAATAAAAAAATATTTGAAAACATAGTTGAACTCCATTGCAGCTCTTACTCATTTGTTAATTCTGCAAAGATTCGTAGAGTACTCAGTCATCATGTGCCAGGCACTGTGCTGTATGACAAGACATGGCTGCACCCAGAAGGATTACAGGAGAGAAAGCCCATATAAATAAACTGTTTCAATGCAGTGTATTGCCTGCTATAACAGGTTTGTGCAGTGTCATGCAATTCCTTTTCAGAAGTAACACAGTTTCTCAAGTGTCAGAAGGTTTTCTTCCGATGCAGGGGCAGATGCTAGCTTCCAGTGAATTTTTATGCAAAGTTCAAACTATCACTAAAAAACATGTTTCTCCCTATGTTTGACTCAGCTTCCTTGTTACTGGATTTAAAAAGTTTGTCTTAGAATGGGACCAAGATGGGAACATCCAGAATGTTCACTTTT
>NW_028021872.1:0-10965 GCF_054177405.1 Leptonychotes weddellii
AAAAAAAAAAAATGCTATTAGATCCAGAGCCAGGCTGACCTGAGGTAAAGCCCCAGAGGGATTGTCTAGATGTACTTAAATCCCCCTGCCTCAGGGCAGGCCCAGCTGGTCCTAAAGCCTGAGGTGGAGCCAAGCCCACAGGTGAGAGAGCAAGAGGCTAGAGATACAAAGAAAGAGCTGCAGGGCAGGAGGCAGGTGATCCAACTCTATACACTCAGCAGATTTGAATAAATGCCTGCTGACTGGCTAGCTCTCATGTAGTCATTCAACAGCTCTGAGCAGCAGTTATGGGCAACACCTATGCTGGGTGATTTAGGGTCCTGGCCAGGTGCTTAGCATCTCTTCTGGAATTGCTTGCATACTAGTTTCCTACAGACACATTCAGGCTCCCACCATATAGCCCAGCACCCCTAGAGCTAAAAGTACCTTGGGATCCAGGCTCATGACCACTGAATATAGTCAAGTTCGGGATACTCTAATAATTTAATGGTGGTGTATAAATTACTTTTAAGTCTAGTATAAAGGTTAAAATACAAAAAAAAAAGATTTTATTTATTTATTTGACAGAGAGAGAGATAGCAAGAGCAGGAACACAAGCAGGGGGAGTGGGAGAGGGAGAAGCAGGCTTCCCACTGAGCGGGGAGCCCAATGCGGGCCTCGATCCCAGGACCTTGGGATCATGACCTGAGCTGAAGGCGGACGCTTAATGACTGAGCCACCCAGGCGCCCCTACAAAAGACTTTAAAATAACTATATCTACAATAATTTGTTCATGGAAACAATTCCATTTATAATAGCATCAAAAAGAATAAAATAGGAATAAAGGTAGCCAAGGAGGTGAAAGATCAATACAGTGAAAACCATAGAACAATGATGAAAGAAATTGAAGAAGACATAAATAATGGAAAGATATCCCATGTTCATGGACTAGAAAACTTAACATTGTTGAAATGTACATTCTATCCAAAGCAATCAACAGATTCAATACAATCCCTCTCAAAATTCTAGTGGCATTTTTCATAGAAATAGAAAACACAATACTGGAATTCATACGGGACCACAAAAGATACTGAATAGCAAGCGTAATCTTGAGCAAGAAGCTGGAGGCATCACACTTTCTGATTTCAAATTCTATTACAAATCTATGGTAATCAAAACAGTATGATACTGACAAAAAAAACCACAAACAGACATATCAACCAATGAAACAGAATATAGAGCCCAGAAATATGCCCATGTATATATAGTCTACTAATCTTAGACAAGGTGCCAAGAATACACAAAGGGGAAAGGATAGTCCCTGCAATAAATGGTATTGGGAAAATTGGATATCTGCATGAGAAAGAATGAAATTGGATTCTTATACCTCACACAAAAACTAAACATAAGACCTGAAACTGAAACTCCAAGAAGAAAACACAGGGGACAATCTTCTTGACATTGGTCTTGGCACTAAAAAGCACAGGCAACAAAAACAAAAATAAATAAGTGGAACTACATCAAACTAAAGTTTCTGCACTGCAAAGGAAACAATCAACAAAAAGAAAAGGCAACATATAGAATGGGAGAAAATATTTGAAAACCGCATATCCAATAAGAGGTTAATATCCAAAATATATAAGGAACTCATACAGCTTAATAGAAAAAAAAAAAAAAACACAAGTATCCTAACTTTAAAATGGGTAAAGACCTGAATAGATATATAGATATTTCTCCAAAGAAGACATACAAACAGCCAAGAGGTTAAAAAAAAAAAAAAAAAAAAAAAGGCCAACAAGTATATGAAAAGATGCACAACATCACCAGTCATCAGGGAAATACAAATCAAAACCACAATGTGATATCACTTTATACCTGTTAGGATGGCTATTATAAAAACTTTTTTTTATAACAATTGTTGGAGGGGCACCTGGATGGCTCAGTTGTTAAGCATCTGCCTTCGGCTCAGGTCATGATCCCAGGGACCTGGGATCGAGCCCCGCATCATGCTCCCTGCTCAGCGGGAAGCCTGCTTCTCCCTTTCCCACTCCTCCTGCTTGTATTCCCTCTCTCGCTGTGTCTCTGTCAAATAAATAAAATCTTAAAAAAAAATTGTTGGAGAACATATAAAGGAAAGGGAACCCTTATACACTGTTAGTAAGAATGTAAACTGGTACAGCCATTATAGAACACAGTATGGAGTTTCCTCAAAAAATTAAAAATAGAACTACCATATGACCCAGCAATCCCAATCTGGATATATATCAAAAGGAAATCAAATCATTATCTCAAAGAGATACTGCACTCCCATGTTTATTACAGCAGTTTTCAAAGCCAAGATCTAGAAACAATCTAAGTGGTCATTGATGGATGAATGGATAAAGAAGATAATGGCAGATATATAATGGAATATTATCCAGCCTTAAAAAGGAAGGAAATTCTACCATTTGTGACAATGTGGATAAACTTGAGAGACATTATGCTAAGTGAAATAAGCCAGATACACAAAGAAAAATACTGTATAATCATTTATATGTGGAGTCAAACTGATAATAACAATAGAATGGTAGTTACCAGGATCTGGGGGTTTGGTGAATTGACGAGATGTTAGTCAAAGGGTGAAAATTCTCAGTTATAAAATGAATGAGTTCTGGAGACATAATTCACAGTATGGGAGCTATAGTTAATAACACTGTATACTTGAAATTTGCTAAGAGAGTAGATCTCAAGTATTCTCACTTGAAAAAAAATGTAACTATGTAAGATGATGGGTATGTGGATTAGCTTGATTGTGGTAAATATTTCAAAATGTATACATACATCAAAACATCATGTTGTATACTTTATATATATACAGTTTTTATTTGTCATTCATATCTCAGTAAAGCCAGGGGAAAAAAGAAGAATTACATCAACTCTTTAAAAACTCTGCCAAAAATAGGAGGCAACATTTCCCAACTCATTCTCTGAGGCCCTGATAACCAAAACCAGACAAAGACAATACAAGGAAAGAAAACTACAGACTAATAATCCTTACAAATGCAGACACAAAAATTCTCAACAAAGTACTAGAAAATGAATCCACGAACATACAAAAAATATTATACAGTGTGACCAAATGGGATTTATCCCAGGAATGCAAGGTCAATCCAACATACAAAAATCAACCAAGTTGATACACCACATTAACAGAATAAAGAGCAAAACCACATAATCATCTAAATAGATTCAGAAAAAGTGTTTGACCAAATCCAATGCCCTTTTTATAAAAATCACATTCAACAAACTCTAAATAGAAAGAAGCTTTCTCAATTTGATAAAGAGCATCTATGAGAAATTCACTGTTAACATCATGCATAATGGTGAAAGCCTGAAAGCTTTCCCCCTAAGATCAGGAATAAGACAAGGATGTCTCCTCTCACCACTTCTATTCAATATTGTATTGGACATTCCAGTTAGGACTGCTAGGCAAGAGAAAGAAATAAAGGCATTGAAGTAGAAAGGATGAAGTAACATTATCTCTATGTGCAGATGACAGCACCTTGTACATAGAAAATCCTAAGGAACACACACACACACACAAAACTATTAGAACTAATAAATTAACCAAGGTTGTAGAATACAAGAGAACTATTAACAAATCAATTGAATCTATATACACTGGAGATAAATACTTGAAAAATGAAATTAAGAAAACAATTCCTCTCATCATATGCAAAAATTAGCTCAAAGTATCATAGAGCTAAATGTAAGCACTAGAGTGATAAAACTCTTAGAAGAAAATATAGGTGCAAATCTTTATGATCTTGGAGTAGCAATGGTTTATTAGATACAATGTGAAAAGCACAAGCAACAATAGAAAAAACAAATAAATTGGCTTTCATCAAAATTTAAAACTTTTGTATTTCAAAACACCATCAAGAAAGTGAGAAAGACACCCCACAGATCGGGAGAAAATATTTGCAAACTATTTACCTAATAGAGGACTAGTTTCCAGAATATATAAACAACTCTTACAACACAAAAATAAGAGATAAATAACCCCATTTTTTTAATGTGGAAAGGATTTTAATAGACATTTCTCCAGAGATGATATACTTACAAATGGCCAATAAGCACATGAAAAGAAGTTCAAACATCATTACTCACTAAGAAAATGAAAATCAAAACCACACTATGATGTATCAAAACCACTGTGATGGCTCTAATAAAAAAGAAAGACAATAAAAAGTGTTGACAAGAATATGGAGAAATTGGAACCTTCATACATTGCTGGCAGAAATATAAAATGGTGCAGCCACTTTGAAAAATAGTTTGGCAGTATCTTAAAAAGTTAAACATAGAGTTACCAAAGGAGCAATTCTACTCCTATGTATATACCCAAGAGAATTGAAAACATATGTTCACATAAATACTTGAACACAAATGCTCATAGTAACGTTGTTCACAGTACCCGGACCTCATGCCCATCTACTGATGATTGGATAAATAACAGAGTATATCCATACAATGGAACCATATTCAGCTGTGAAAATGAACGAAATTCTGATACATACTGTAACATGGATGCACTTTGAAAACATGATGCTGAGTGAAAGAAGTCAGCCACAAAAGGTCACATATTGTATGATTCTGCTTATATGAAATATCCAGAATAAGCAAATCTGTAGGGACAGAAAGTGGTTGCCAGGGGCTGGAAGAAGGGGAGAATGAATGATGAGTGTCTGCTAATTGGTACGGGGTTTCTTTAGGGGAAATGAAAATGTTATGGAATTAGATAATGGTGATGAATGCACAACACTGAATATATTAAAAGCTATTGGATGGTACACTTCAAAAAGGTGATTTATGTGATTTATACTTCAATGTGATATGTGATTTATACTTCAATGAACGTGATTTATACTTCAATGAAAAAAGAAAAAATAAGAAATCCAACTGAGTCTATATCTACTAAAACTTATATTTTATAGTTAAAATTTTCCAACAAGGCCCAATGGCTCCATTGGTAAATACTAGTAAACAATTGAGGATGAGATAATAGTAAAAAACTTTTATAAAACATAGAGAGGGGAATACTTCCCAACTAATTTAATGAGGCCACTGTTACTCTGATATGAAACCAGACAAAGATACTACAAGGGAGGAAACCCCTCACAAATATAGATGAGGGATTAGCAAGCCTTGGTCTTTGAGCCAAAGCCAACCTGCAATCTGTTTATGTAAATAATGTTGTTGTTTTTTTTTAAAGATGTTATTTATTTATTTGACAGAGAGAGACACAGCGAGAGAGGGAACACAAGCAGGGGGAGTGGGAGAGGGAGAAGCAGGCTCCCCGCAGAGCAGGGAGCCCGACGTGGGACTCGATCCCAGGACCCCGGGATCATGACCTGAGCCGAAGGCAGTCACTCAACCGACTGAGCCACCCAGGCGCCCTATGTAAATAATGTTTTATTAAAACATAGCCACACCCATTAATTTACATTTCACCCATTGCGCTTTCACGCTATAGTGGTAGAGTTGATGTGGCACAGATTATAAGGTCTACAAAGCCTCAAATATTTACTACCTGACTCTTTACAGAGAAAGCTGATCCCTGCTATAGGCCAATAGCTGTCACGAAGAAAGATTTTTAATCCTTTAGAAAGATTAGCAAATCAAACAAGAAATATATAAAACAGATAAAGCATTAAAATCAAGTGGAATTTATCCCAGAAATACGATGTTGGTTTAAAAAAAAAATCAGTCAATGTAATACAACATATTAATGGAATAAAGGTTAAGTATGACACATTCATTTCAATAGTTGCAGCAAGAGGCATTTGGTAAAATCCAACATCCATTTATGATTAAAATACTTTTCAGCAAACTAAAAATAGAAGGGAAATTTTCCCATCCAGCATATAAGAAGTTTGGAAGTCACCACTCTGTCCTAACAACAAATAGAAGGCTGAATAAACTGAAAAATCAACAACTCTTTTTAGATAAATCAGAGAAGTGAGGTCACAGGGAAAACTGCTGTCCCCAAAATTGCAGAGACTGATGAATAACAGAATTTATAACTTACTGGAGAGCAACCCATGAGCAGAGACCAGCAGGAACCAGTGCTGGGGTAGAAACCTGAACTACAATTGACAAATTGCTGGAGGTTCTGGTGTGGATGAGTCTGAGAGATAAATACTCCAGGGAGATCCAGTCATAGGGAGACCCCCCCCCCCACTTTTGTGACTTTTACCACCTGGAGCTCTACCAGTTTCTCGCAGTGAATATCAGAGAAAAATTCCCTCTTGCTTCTGGCAGAGGGAGGGGAAAACAAGCCATTATGAAATATGCCAGAGCATTCTGTTCTTCTTAGCAAAGCCTGCCCTCAGGAGAAACTGTCTAACCAGAGTCTCACTTGCTGGGGTTTTATCAGAGCCTAGCTGATTTGGGGGGAGGGAAATACCCAACTGCAGCCCCCTCTAGCCATCCTGTCCCACCTAAGAGGAATCAGGTAATGGGGATGATTGCACAACCTTGTGAATATACTAAAAATGATTGAATGGTATACTTTAGAAAGGTGAATTTTGTAGTATGTGAATTATACCTCAATAAAAAAAAGAAAGAAAAAATAGAAAATCTGAAAAAGTCTGTATCTACTAAAATTTATATTTTATAGTCAAAACTTATTCATCACATTTTCACTTAAAAGAATATCAAGAATATCAATCGTACAGTGTCTGCTCTCAGACCACGATGGAATCAAAATAGAAATCAATAACAGAAAGATGGCTAAAAGATCTCCAAATACCTGGAGATTTAAAAAACCCACTTCTCAATAACACATGGGTCAAAGAAGAAACCTCCAGAGAAATTTAAAAATATGTTGAACAAAATGAAATGAAAACACCACTTATCAAAATTTGTGGGATGCAGCGAAAGCAGTGCTTAGAGGGAAATTTATAGCACTGGATGTATTTAAAAAGAAGAAAGATTGAAAATCAATCAGCTAAGCCTCCACCTTAGAAAACTAGAAAAGAAGAGCAAATTAAATCCACAGTAAGCAGAAGAAAAGAAATTATAAAAATGAGAGCAGAAATCAATTAAATTGAAAATGGGAAGTCAAGAGGAAATTAATAAAGCCAAAATCTGGTTCTTTAAAAACATCAATAGAACTGATAAACCTCTGAACCAGGCTAACTAAGAAAAAGAGAGAAAGGACCAAATTACTAATATCAGAAATGAAATAGGAGAAAGGTGTATAGATCCCATGGGCATTAAAGGGATATTAAAGGAATATTATGATCAACTCTATGCCCACAAATTCGACAACCTAGTGAAACGGACCAATTCCTCAAAAGACACAATCTGCCATGACTCACATTTTAACAATCTGAGTAGACCTATACCTATTGAAGAAACTGAATCAGTAATTAATAACCTTCCCAAACAGAAAACACCCAGACCCAGACTCAGGGTTCCTTGGTAAATTCTAACCATGAGTTCCATTTTTTCAGGAGATACTGAACCATCCCGGTTATCTGTTTCATCATTTTTGTAGATGTGATTACTGAGGAATTAGTCCTGTGGGCTCCACTGGGATGTCTCCCACCACTACCATAGAACACTTGGGGCCGTGACATGAGAGATTGGAGAAAAGAAAAGGAAAAAAAAAAAAGGATTTCTCTCCTCTCTCTGAGCTTAGGAAGTCCCTTCCCCGCTCCTCAGGCCAGAACTAGAAGGTTTCACCTGGACTTCTCACTGTTTATGCCTATGACACTTCTTGGTTTCAGGCTGTACTGGGCTCGGGCTGCAAGATACTGTAGGGGGAAAATTGGTAGACTCACCAGTGGTTCAGTGGTACTCCAGATTTTTGTCTTCTTTCCCAATGTTCTTGCTAATATTGACGTTTCGTAGTCCTCGGATAGCTGTTCCATGTATTCTGTCCAGGTTTTACAGCTGTATTCAGTAGGAGAGACAGGGCGGAGTGCACTTACTCCATTTTACCCAGAACCGAAACCTAAAGATTTCTTTAGACATACGAAAGCTGAAAGAAATAATCACCAGCAGATCTTCTCTTCAAAAAATATTAAAGGAAGTCCTTCAGACAGGAGAAGAATGATACCAGATGGAAATGTGAATGTACATAAAGGAATGGAGAGCATCAAAAATGGTAAATATGTGGGGAAACATAAAATACTTTTTTTCTTATTTTTAAATTTTTTTTCAGAAGACAATTGGCTAGTTAAAGCAAAAGTAATGACAATGTATTGTGAAGTTCATAACTTCACAATATCTGACAACAAAAGCACAGAGGCTTAGAAGGGGAAAAATGGAAGTATAATATGCTATATTTTTATGCTATATTTTAAGTGGTATTATGTTACTTGATGGTAGGCTAATAAGTTAAAGATGTGTACTATAAGCCATAAAGTAATCACTAAATAATAAAAAGCTAAGAGTTATACCAAATAAACTAATGAATGAGATAAAATAGAATCATAAAAAATATTCAATTAATTCAAAAGAAGTTCCAAAGAGAGGAAAAAGGCAACAAAGAACAGATGGGCCAAGTAGAAAACAAATACCAGGATGGCAGATTTAAATCCCACCATGTCAATAATAACATAAAATGTAAATGGTTTATAGGAGGGGAGGCAACCTCTGTCTGCAGACCAAACCTCGCCTGCAACATGTTTTTACATGGCCTTCAAGCTAAAAAGATTTGTACATTTCCAAAGTGTTGTTAAAAAAGAAGAAAAGAAGGGTATGTAGCAAAGACCATATGTGGCCCACAAAGCCTAAAATATTTATTACCTGGTCCTTTACGGAAAACATTTTTCAACTGCTGGCCTAAATGCCCCCGATTAAAAGGTATAAGGCAGAGCTTGTCAGATTGGATAAAAAAGCAAGACCCAACAATGCTGCCTAAATAAACCAAAGAAATTTAACAATGAAAAAAAAAATATGGCAATAGAAAAAAGTGTATACATGTGAATATGAATATAATATATAATATATAATATAATACAGTCAGTCTCTGCACTCAGTTCCTGGCATAAAGCTCCTAAAACCCTTGTATTTTCCTAAGTGATAAGAGTACAAGGAGCATCTTTTGTTTTAATAATTGGTCTTTGACCCCAGTTCCTGACACAGAGTTCCTATATCCCTTGAGTGACAGGATTATCTTTTGTTCTTTTTTTTTTTTAAAGATTTTGTTTTATTTATTTGACGGAGAAAGACACAGCGAGAGAAGGAACACAAGTAAGGGGAGTGAGAGAGGGAGAAGCAGGCTTCCTGCTGAGCAGGGAGCCCGATGCGGGACTCGATCCCAGGACTCTGGGATCATGACCTGAGCCAAAGGCAGACGCTTAATGACTAAGCCACCCAGGCGCCCGAGGATTATCTTTTGTTCTAATGAAGTGGTATTGGGTAAGCTCCTGGATGGGGGCTGGTCATCAGAAAGACCAAACCATGATTAGAAGTTCGGAACTTTAAGCCCCACCCCCCATTCTTCAGAGAGGGGAGTGAGACTGGAAACGGGGTTAATAATGATCGTGCCTATGTGAATGATCATGCCGACATGAAGAAGCCTCCATAAAAATCCCAAGCGTATGGGGTTCAAAGAGCTTCTGGGATGGTGCACACGTGAAAGTGCTCAGAGAGTGCATGCCTGAGGAGGGCATGGAAGCCTCCACCCTAGCCCTATGCAGCTCTTCTATCTAGATGTTTACCTGTATGGTTTAGCATATCCTCTTAGAGTAAACTGGTAAACGGTTCTGTGACCACTCTAGCAAATTAATCAAAACTGAGGAAAGGGGGGCGCCTGGGTGGCTCAGTTGGTTAAGCGACTGCCTTCGGCTCAGGTCATGATCCTGGAGTTCAGGGATCGAGTCCCGCATCGGGCTCCCTGCTCAGCGAGGAGCCTGCTTCTCCCTCTGACCCTCCCCCCGTCATGTACTCTCTCTCTCTCATTTTCACTCTCTCAAATAAAAAAACAAAACAAAACAAAACAAAAAACTGAGGAATGATTGTGGGAACCTCAGATTTATAGCTGATTAGTCAGAAGCACAGGTAATAACCTGGACTTGTAGTATATTTTATATTTATATATAGATATATATTTATAAAATATACAAATATAAATATAAAATATATAAATATTATATTTTTACATATAATTTATATCTATCTATCTATCTATATATATCTAACTCTAACCAAAGCCAGACTGCCTATATAAATAATAGACAATGTAGATTTTGAGACAAAGAATATTACCAGAGACACGGAAGGTTATTTCATAATAATGAAGTGGTCAATTCATTAAGAGAATATAACAACCCTAAATGATATGTTCCTAATAACAGAGATTCAAAATACACAAAGCAAAAACTCCATATACAAACAGACATGTCAACGATCATAGTGGGAAAGTTCAACACGATTCCTTCAACAACTGATAGAACAGCACATGGATAATCAGTAAGGATGTAGAAGATTTGAACAACACTTTTGACCAAACTAATCGACATTTATAGCACCTTCCACTCAACAATAGCAGAAAATCTTTTATTTATTTATTTTTTAAAGTAGGCTCTATGCCCAACATGGAACCCAACATGGGCCTTGAACTCACAACCCTGAGATCAAGACCTGAGCTGAGATCAAGAGTAGGACACTCAACCAACTGAGCCACCCAGGTACCCCCAGAAAATCTTTTTTTTTTTAAGTGCAAATGGAACAGTCCCCAAAGTAGATCCTATTCTGCACCATAAAACAAGTCTCAATAAATTTAAGAGGATTCAGGGGCGCCTGGGTGGCTCAGTCGTTAAGCGTCTGCCTTCGGCTCAGGTCGTGATCCCAGGGTCCTGGGATCGAGCCCCGCATCGGGCTCCCTGCTTGGCGGGAAGCCTGCTTCTCCCTCTCCTGCTCCCCCTGCTTGTGTTCCCTCTCTCGCTGTGTCTCTCTCTGTCAAATAAATAAATAAAATCTTTAAAAAAAAAA
>NW_028021873.1:0-663 GCF_054177405.1 Leptonychotes weddellii
ATTGCCTCAAACCAGTCTGCTGAAGTGGACATGCTCCCAGGCCTGAACATCTATGGTGTCCCTCCAGGCCAGCGCTGCCCAGGGGCCGGGGCAGGGGGTGGGGGTGTCCCTCCAGGCCAGCGCTGCCCCGGGGCCGGGGCAGGGGCTGGGGTGTCCCTCCAGGCCAGGTGCTATGCCAGGGGGCGGGGCAGGGGGTGGGGGCACCCTGCCAGACAGACCCAGTGCATGTGATCCACAGAGGCTGAGGGAAGTCCGGGGTGAGGAGAGGCCCCAGAGCTCCTCGGTTCTTCCCAAGTTGGCAGCAAGAGCCTTCAGGCCACAATCAAGACAAGACAGTAGGTGCTCACTGCACACACACCTGAAATGAGCCACCAGCTCTGGGTGTGACCCCGATGGAGAGACAGGAGCCCCCACATTCAGCCCAGGACAACAGCCGTAAGCTACATAAGGCTGCGAGTGCTTGACGAGCGGCTCTTCCAAAGGAAGAGGTCACCTAACTCTAAGATGCGTATACACCAGCTTTCTAAGACACAGTCATTGTTTTAAATTGCTTAAGCCTCATCAACAACCTTATACTGCACACGCGATACGATACTTTAGATGTACTGAACCAAAAAAAATATCATTAAGGTGAATTCCACCTGTTCTTTTTACACATTCAAC
>NW_028021874.1:0-663 GCF_054177405.1 Leptonychotes weddellii
AAACACACAATGGAATATTACTCAGCTGTAGAAAGAAGGAAATCCTGCCAATTGTGCAACGTGGATGAACCTGAGGACATTATGCTAATTGAAATAAGCCAGAGTCAGAAAGACAAACACTGCATGATCTCACTTATATGTGGAATCTAAAAAAGTCAAACTCAAAGAGAGTAGAATGGTGGTCGCCAGGGGCTAAAAGGTGGAGGAATAGGGAGATGTTGGTCAAAGGGTACAAACTTTCAATTATAAGATGAATAAATTCTGGGGATGTAATGTACAACATGGTAACAATAGTCAGTAATATTTTATTATATACTTGAAATTTGCTAAGACAGTAGATCTTAAGTGTTCTCATAACACACAAAAATTGTAACTATGGAGGTGATGGATATGTCCATTAACTTGATTGTGGTCATCATTTCACAATGTATACATATCTCAAATCATCACGCTATACACCTTAAATAGATACAAATTTGTTTGTCAATAAAGCTGGGAAAAGAAACTGAATGCCTTTTTATATTTTGAAGTTATAGCCTGTGTCCTATTAAACGCCCCACAGTTCTTCCCCATAGGCATCAGTAAAGATTTTATTTTTTTATTATATCACCATACATTACATCATTAGTTTTTGATGTAGTGTTCCATGATCCATTGTTTGCG
>NW_028021875.1:0-663 GCF_054177405.1 Leptonychotes weddellii
CCATTCATCAATTAGATATTTATCGAACACTTCACTTAAATATTGGAATAATATAAAAGTAAATGGTACCCAACTATGCCCATGAGAAGATCGCTGATGGGTTTGGGAAGAAGCACTCGATTTAACGGGTCTTCAAAGGAGAGACGTACTAAGTGCCGTGAGAACCCGCGGGCCGGAACGGTGAAACCCCCTGGCAGAGTTAAGACCAGACTTTGGGGGATACTAGAATGGGATCTGGACGAATGCCTGGAAAGGACAGGTGAGTCCAGGGGAAAAGCTCGCGCACAGGTGGGCAGATCCGTGAGGCGCTGGGAGGCTACAGGCCTGTGCTTCCGGCCCTGTAGTTTGAAGATGCTCCCTTACGTTACCAAGCTTGGAAAGGATTTCAGAGCAAAGGGGAATACACCTTAGAGGATTTAAGCAGCGAAACGAAGAGTCGCCGAGAGCCAACAGCGTCAGGCGTCTTACCAACTTTACCTCAGCCCTCCAGGTGGTTTTGACCTTCTAGCCTCTAAAGGCAGAAACCGCCCCAGAGAGGTTTGCCAACACCCGTCAAGGAACGAACGGAGCTAGTTGAGTGGCAGAGCCGGCATTTGAATTTAATTGTTTGACTTCCCAGTTCCAAAGGCCAGGCATTTTACCCCTCAGCACGAGGCCTCCAGA
>NW_028021876.1:0-663 GCF_054177405.1 Leptonychotes weddellii
TGTGCCAGTAACATACTGTCATAATGACTACAGATTTGTAATATAGCTTGAAATCTGGAATTGTGATATCTCCAGCTTTGCTATTCTTTTTCACTATTGCTTTGGCTATGCAGGGTCTTTGTGGTTCTATACAAATCTAAGATTGTTTGTTCTAGCTCTGTGAAAAATGCTGGTAGTATTTAGATAGGGATTGCATTACGTTTGCAGATTGTTTTGGATAGTATAGACATTTTACCAATATTTGTTCTTCCAATCCATGAGCATGGAATGTTTTTCTGTTTCTCTGTGTCATTTTCCATGTCTTTCATCAGTGTTCTATAGTTTTCAGAGTACAGATCTTTTACTTCTTTGGTTATGTTTATTCCCAGGTATCTTATGGGTTTTGGTGTAATTGTAAATGGGATTGGTTCCTTAGTTTCTTTTTCTGCTACTTCATTAATGGTGTATAAGAATGCCACAGATTTCTGTACATTGATTTTGTATCCTGCAACTTTGCTGAATTCATGTATCACTTCTAGCAATATGTTGGTGGAGTCTTTCAGGTTTTCTACATAGAGTATCATGTCATATGTGAATAGTGAAAGTTTGACTTCTTCCTTGCCAGTTTGGATGTCTTTTATTCCTTTCTGTTGTCTGATCACTGAGGCTAGGACTTCCAGTACT
>NW_028021877.1:0-663 GCF_054177405.1 Leptonychotes weddellii
GAATTGAGCTGGATATCTACCAGACCACTCTGAACACCCACAAAATCAGCCTAAGATGTAAGAAGATAGATCTGGATCTCTACAAACAGAATATCGCAGGTGGTTGGTTTTGAGGTATGAAGCAGGGATCCGTAATTCTGAGGGCAGATATCAGAGGATAAACGGCAGGGGGAGGGAACTGTGGTGATCCTGCACCACCAGTGAGTGACAGCCTCCCGTGCTGGGGACGGGGCATGGACTCACAGACTGGTAGCGACAGGGAAAGGACTTTAGGGTAGCCCCTGGACTGAAACCCGGAGTGGTGGGGCTGTGCTTGTGAACTGGGGATGGCTGGCGGTTTTAGAAGCACAAAGGGCAGAGACGTGCCCCTGTGCCTGGACCTGGAGGTGAGGACTGGGAGCCCTGCTGAAGGGCCCATGACCCAGGATGCTGTGGTTTATAGACAGAAATGGAGATAGTGTGGCCCGGAAAGCTCACTAAAGAACAGACTGTGACCTCTCTGCTCTGAGGCAGAGGGTTGGAAATGATCTCTTCTGCTCTGACTCTCCAAAGAGATGCGGAAATCCGCCAGGGAAAGCCACCAGAGAACAAAAGCCCCCAAAATCGGTTTTCACTGAGCCCATCCCCCCCGACAGGAGGCAGGGCAACTCTGCCCAAACAGGG
>NW_028021878.1:0-663 GCF_054177405.1 Leptonychotes weddellii
TTTTTTTTTTTTTTTTTTTTTTGCTTTCTGGGCGTTGACTTCATCTGACTCCTTTATAGACTCGGAAAAGTGACAACACTCCAGTGGTCCCTCACTGCTGGACGGTTCTCTCCTGCTTTGGAGAGGAAATCTAAGCTGGACAACAGGAACTTCTGCCAGAAGCACCTGGGATTTGGGCTAATTTTTGCCTCTCATAAAGAGTCTTTTTAAATACTCAGAACTATCTCAGTGCGCCTGTACGTAGTGAGTTTGTCATTACCAGGGTTGTTTGGAGGACAACTGGATGATCTGTTGAATATGAGCTTGGGAAGTGCGGCTGGACTCATGGCCTTGCCCTTGCCTTCCAGCCCTGAAGGCCAGCCTGGGCCTGGCTGCTCCGTGTGCACTCAGAGTCCATGGGGCTCCGACTGGCCAGCCCGCTCATGTCTGAGGACTGGGATCTTGTGGTGGGGAGAGGATTCTCAGCTCTTCTCCTGGGAGGATCATTTTGTGTATGTGTTTATTATATTTTAATAAACTGTTTACTCAAAACACGCACGCATGGGAAAACTGAAATGTTCGTTGATGCCAGAGATCAACCCTATATTTGATTTTGGCAAAAAGTTACGAATAATCAGGTGAAGTGAAGGTTGAGGATTTTCTACAGCTTTTCTCTTTTCTTTC
>NW_028021879.1:0-663 GCF_054177405.1 Leptonychotes weddellii
GGGTTAACATTAAGACATCAGCTTACACTTTGGTATGTCTTTCTATAGGAATTTTTTAATATTACGTATTGTTACAAATACTATGGTATTGTCTGATATGTTCAAGGTAAGACTGTTTATTATATTTCTTTTACCATATAAATGATCTATTTAGATATGTGACTGACGATTTGATTACAAGAGGAGAAAAAGACACCATTAAAGAACTTTGAAGCACATAATAGTAATTTTACGTTATTGAGTCTTTTCATGACTTTGTTGCCTCTTTGTTATATTCACTTCTATTCAGATAGAATCAAACAGGACATTTGCTGCCCAGTTACTAAGGAAGAAGCCATTTTAAAAACATCGTAAATCTAGACTTGCATTAGGAGACCTCAGGAGACCTTGGAATTGAAGAAATAGAAGATTTTTTTTTTTAAGTATATTGACCTGCTTTGATAAGCAAACCAAAATTAAAAAGAGGAGACTTTTTTTAATAAAGTGGTTTGTTACAGATTTTATTTAATTTAAATGTGTTGTCACAGCTACTGACACTCTGAAGTTTTTATATATAGGCCTAAATCTTGACAGATTAAATCCTATAAAGAAATTATCTAGATTCAAGCCTTGAACTAACAGCTCTGTTCCAAATATGCTAAAAAATAAGACCAAGTTATACTC
>NW_028021880.1:0-663 GCF_054177405.1 Leptonychotes weddellii
GTGAACAAGGATCATATGTGTTGTGGGATTGGATCAATAGGGAAAGAAATATAATGTGACATTCTTTAAACATTACCATTTAAAGAAGAATCTTCCAAGTCTAAAGTCAACAGACCTTTACCATCTCCTATCTTCTACTATCCCATGGTTAGCTCATGCTACCTCTCATATCCAATGTCATCTGCTTTGTTTCCTTTTTTCATTTTGCTGAAGTAACTTTTTTTCCTAATAATGTCCTTAGTTATTTAACATTCCACAACCATGTCCCTTCAGAGTGGAAAGAGCAACACTTTCAAACTCATTTTATGAGGCCATCATTTCCCATGTACCAAAGTCAACACAATACTAGCAAACCACATTCAACAGCACATTAAAAGGATCATACAATATAACCAAATGAGATTTATCCCTGGGATGCAAGGATGGCTCAACATATGAAAGTCAATTAATGTGATATACCACATTAATGGAATGAATAAAAAATCACATGATCATCTCAAAAGATGCAGAAAAAACAGTACCTTTTCATAATAAAAACTCTCAACAAACTACAAATAAAAGGAAATTATCTCAACATAATAATGGCATATATAAAAATCACACGGCAAATATCATACACAACAGTCCCTTGATTGGGATCACAGCAAAGATGCTTGCTTTCAC
>NW_028021881.1:0-663 GCF_054177405.1 Leptonychotes weddellii
AAAAAGATTTATTTATTTATTTTAGAGAAAGAGAGAGTGTGCAAGCAGAGGGAGGGACAGAGGGAGAGAGAGAGAATCTCAAGCAGACTCCTAGCCGAGCACGGAGCCTGACTTGGGTCTCGATCTCACAACCCCGAGATCACGACCTAAGCCCAAACCAAGAGTCACACGCCCAACCAACCGAGCCACCCAGGCGCCCCCATATTGTACTTTTGCTTGAAAGCCTCAGAGCTGAAAAGGTAGTCCAGTCAATTTTCAGGTATGGGTCATATACTCCAAATGACAAAACTCATCCTTATTGCCCGATCAGTCACAATGGACTTCCTGTCGGAAAAAAAGAAGATTCGTTTCAAATCTATTCACATTTCTACTTGGGTAGAAATCTATTGGAAATTCTGTTCACATAAATGTGTTAACTTTCACTGGCATGGAATCCCTCCGGTTCTGAACACTTGCGTGGGGACGCGTGGGGACGCGGCCGGACAGGCAGGTGCACAAGGCAGTAAGGCTGGCCAGGCTTTGTCACCCGGAGAAATGGACATAATCAGTGCTTCCTGTTTCTCACTTAAACCCTCCTGACTTGGAAGTCTCCGGATTCTCCCTCAGGAGCTGTCATACCTTCTCACTGTGCCACTGGGAAGTTCTTACACCAAAGGGCCGTGC
>NW_028021882.1:0-663 GCF_054177405.1 Leptonychotes weddellii
ATGGCCTGTCCCCCAGGCCACACTCAGGCCCCAGCAGATGGAGTTCTCTTCCTCCTCCTCCTCCCTGGTCGGGAACCTGGCAGTCCAGGGGCTCTGTCCTAAGGAAGGAGGCAAAACCCATCAGTGGAGGCCCCCTTGGGCCTGGGGCTCAGAAAATGGACGTGGGGTGGAGGTGGAGGCAGAGGGGGCTGAAAGGCTGGGGAGGGTCCCGCACGGAGCTGGGGAACCCCGGGTCGGTGCTTCCACTCGGCTGCATCCTCTCAGGCAGCTGGGGTCTGTCACCTCCCCTCCCCAAATGCCACTTTCCTGTCTGTAAAATGTGCCACAGGCAGGGCTCTCTGGGGGCTGTTGGGGTGCAGGCAGTGAGGCACTGAGAACGTGAGCTTCTACAAAGAGAGGCCCGTAGGTGCTGAGCACGGTGGGATGTGTCTTCACAGGGTTTCCCATTTAACTTGGCCCCGTGTTATGAAAGTCGATCATTCTTATTGACCCAGTGTACAGATGAGGACACTGAGGGACGCCAGGATGGCCAACATGGCCATGAAGTGCAGAGCTGGGAGTCTGGTCGAGGGGGATCCAGAGCCCGCCCCACACAGTACCTGGTGTGCCTTGTCCAGGATGACGGTAACTGGCCTTTCTGAGCACCAAGCCTCAGGGACCAGC
>NW_028021883.1:0-10963 GCF_054177405.1 Leptonychotes weddellii
TAAAGAAGATGTGGTCCATATATACAATGGAATATTACTCAGCCATCAGAAAGGATGAATGCCCAACTTTTACATCAACATGGATGGGACTGGAGGAGATTATGCTAAGTGAAATAAGTCAAGCAGGAAAGACAATTATCATATGGTTTCAAGCATATGTGGAACATAAGGAATAGTGCAGAGGACAATAGGGGTAGGAGGGGGAAACTGAATGGGAAGAAATCAGAGAGAGAAACAAACTATGAGAGACTCTGGACTCCGGGAAACAAACAGGGTTACAGAAGGGATGGGGGTGGGGGACGGGGTAACTGGGTGATGGTCATTAAAGAGGGCATGTGATATGATGCGCACTGGGTGATATACTCAATTAATGATTCATTGAACATTGTATCAAGAACTAATGATGTTCTATACCCTGGCTAATTGAATTTAAATAAAAAAATAATAAAAACCATGATGAGTATCACTACATATCATGAGAATGGCTAAAATTAATAGACTGACAATACCAAGTATTGTCAAGGATGTGGGATAACTGGAACCCTCATACATTGCTCATGAAATGTGAAATGGTCCAGCCACTTTGGAAAACAGTTCGACAGTTTCTTAATAGTAAATTAAATGCATACTTACTGTATGACCCAGCAATTCTACTCTGAGGTATTTACCCATGGAAAATGAAAACATGTCCACACAAAGACTTTTTCACAAATCTGTACAGCAGCTTTATTTATAATAGGCAAAAACTGGAAATAGTCCAAATGTCTATCAATAGGTGAAGGAATAAACAAATTGTGGGATACCCATGTAATGGAATTCTCTGCAACAAAGAGGAACAACTGTTGTTATATGCAACAAAGAGATGTATCTCAAATTATGTTAGATCGGAGAAGCCAGACACAAGAGTACATATTGTATGATTCCATTTATATGAAATTCTACAATAGGCAAAACTAATTTATAGGAGCATAAAGCAAACCAATCGTTGTCTGGGAATAAGTGGGGTAGAGAGAGGCTGACTGGCAAGGGGCATGAAGAAGGGGTGATAGAAATGTTCTATATCTTGATCATGATGGTGGTTTATTAATGTATACATTTATCAAAGATCAGACTACACTTAAAATGGGGGCATTTTATTATCTGTAACTTCAATAAAGCTGTCAGTCCAAATATGCTAAGATTTTTCTGAGGTGTAGAGGATGGACAGGAGTATCAGTGCTGATTGGCCAATTTTTAAAAAGATTTTATTACATTATAAATAACAGTTTAAATAGCTAGCACTTATAGAATACTTACTATATGCCAGGTGCTGTTCTAAGAGTTTTCACATATAGATTAAACTCCCAAGAACTCTCTAACATGGGGACTATTACCC
Source organism: Leptonychotes weddellii (assembly GCF_054177405.1). Taxonomy (NCBI): domain Eukaryota; kingdom Metazoa; phylum Chordata; class Mammalia; order Carnivora; family Phocidae; genus Leptonychotes; species Leptonychotes weddellii. The sequence goes on from NW_028021883.1 coordinate 1,376, forward strand.
CATTTTACAGATGAAGAAACCAAGCCACTGAAAAGTCTTAATCTTGCCAAAGGCCATCCATTTGGTAAGTGGCAGAACCAGGACCTAAATGATCTGGCTTGAGAGAGCTTTCTCCTAATTTCTATGCTACAGTGTCTCTCACTGGGAAAATTTTGAAAAAGAAATCCCCTTTTCTCCATAATTCTGACCTCTAAGAAAAATATGTTCACGTTAGCAAGTTTCTTCAGGCTTTGCCCACATGCCTACATATTTACTCTATAATCATAGTTTAGTTACTGAGTAAGAGGAAGCTACTCCAAGCAAAAGTTGAATCTAATTCTGCTTCCCCAAAAGAAGATTCTTTTTGGTTCATTCACATTTTCATAATGATCGTATTTTCATGCTATCTATTTATTTATTTTTAGATTTATTTATTTATTTGAAAGAGGGAGAGAGAGCACTAGAGTGGGGGGAGGGGCAGAGGGAGAGGGAGAGAAATTCTCAAGCTGACTTCCCACTGAGCACGGAGCCTGACCCGGGGCTCGATCCCAGGATCCTGGGATTATGACTTGAGCTGAAATCAAGATCTGGAGGCTTAACTGACTGAGCCACCCAGGCACCCCTTAACGCTAGCTATTTAAGTTCTTTTGCTGTATTCATTTCCTTTATTATTGGAATATATCATTATTATAATAATGTTATAATAAGCATTTTCATGCCATGCACAGAGCTTATGTTTTCCCTGTTGAATTTCTTGTGAGGAATTGTCCCCAGGAGTGTAGCTGCTGCCCCATATCAGAGAGGGCCTCTGGCCACCATAAAGCAGAAGCTCTTTTAACTCTATGAATGGACACAGTTCAATTTGCTAGTGCCTGACACTGGGCCAGCCACAATGACCCCAGCCTATTCATGGTCTCAAGAGTTCTAGAAAGACTACAGCAGTTCTGGTGACTCTCTTCTGGGAGTCAACTAGGATATGTTAGTGCAATCAGCCCTTATGACAATTAAAAGAGCCACAGCCTGCCAAAAACTTCCATCTAGGTAGCCACCATAGTCTGTCATTCTTCCTGTGACTGTCACAACTGTCTCCTCCTTTCTTTTTTTTAAAAGAGTTATTATTTATTTATTTATTTATTTGTCAGAGAGAGAGAGAGAGAGGCAGGCAGAGGAAGAAGCAGGCTCCCCGGCGAGCAAGGAGCCCAATGCGGGACTCAATCCCAGGACCCTGGGACCATGACCCGAGCCGAAGGCAGATGCTTAACAGACTGAGCCACCCAGGCGTCCCACAACTCTCTCCTCCTACATTCCCTGTCACTAATCTAGCCCAGGCTTTCTTTACCTCATCCGGAGATTACTGTATGTTTCCTAGTTGGCTTTTTTGGCTTGTTTTGCCTTACTTCCAATTACCTTACACAAAGTTGTCAGGCATGTTTCTTTTCTTTTTCTTTTTTATTATGTTGTTTTTGATGTAGTGTTCAATGATTCATTAGTTGCATATAACACCCAGGGCTCATCACAACACATGCCCTCCTTAGTACCCATCACCCTACTACCCCATCCCCCCATCCTCCCTCCCCTCTGAAAGTGAATGGATAAAGATGTGGTACAAAAATACAATGGAATATTATTTGGCCATCAGAAAGGATGAATACCCAACTTTTGCATCAACAGGTATGGAACTGGAAGGGATTATGCTAAGTGAAGTAAGTCAAGCAGAGAAAGACAATTATCATATGGTTTCACTCATATGTAGAACATAAGCAATAGCAGGGAGGACCATAGGGGGAAGGGAGGGAAATCTTAAGGGGGAGAAATCAGAGAGGGAGAGGAACCATGCGACACTATGGACCCAAGGCACGTTTCTTAATATAGGGCAGTGCTTCCTGTTTCTGCAGGGGACGCATGGAAAATGTTAACAATTTGTGCAGCATTCTAGGATAAAGGGTTGACGCTGCTCCCAGCTGGAGGTGCCTGGCCCAGTGCTTCTGGCCATCCCAGGCCCCATCCACCTGCCCTCAGGGTTAAAGCAGTGGCTCTCTACCCTGGCTGTACATTAAAATCAACCAGCTTCTAAAAATTCTACTCAGGCTGCACTCAGGTGTAATAACATAGTATACAGCCAAAATTGAGAACTTTGAACTAAAGGGTTATCTCTGTTTATCCTCGGAAACCTCTACAGGTTACTTTACTTTCACTATAGCCCTTCCTTTTCAGGAATGGGTCCAGGGTATTAATAAACTAAGGTCAAGGCCCTGAACTTAGGTGTGTGGAGCTCTCAATAGCTGGACTCGATGCCACATGATAATAAAATTTAACCTTACCAAACTGTCTAAGGCTAAGTGTCTCTAGGCTGGGGATATACAGACTTTTAGTCACAGTGGCGTAGTGTAAAGTTCTGAGAAAGCTGTACCTGTGTGCCTGGGTGTCTATACCTGCGTGCATGTTTTCGCGGAGGTGAGGGGGCTAAAGGCAGAATTCAGTGGAGACCTTGGGAATAGAAGGAGGTCTGGATTCTAAGGCCAAGAGGGGCTGTGGTGCAGCAAGTGTTTAAGGAATGGTTGGGAAATGCGTTAGCTAATGGAATGAGCGGACTCCAGGAAGAGAATGGAGGGCACAAAGCTGAAAGGGGCAGTGGAGATGCACATGCCGCCCCTTCCAATCCCGATAATACCCACCTGCTTGCGGGGGTTCATGGAACGACCTATCGAAGGGGCTCGGCGGAAGTGGATGCTCAGAAATGGCCCCTGCTCCAGGTAAGAGGCAGCGGGCTCGGGCTCCTGCCCTTCGCTAGCTCTTACCTAGTGACATCCCGTGCCCGCAGATCTCCTACATGGCACCTGGGGGTGCAGCCAAGCGGGGCTGGTCACCCTCACTCTCCGGACACGAAACCCCAGCGGCGTTGCAATGGGACCCTGCTCCGCGAGGGCCGGCCTCCGAGGGAACTCGGTGGGAACCCCGTGGGAACTCGGCGGCTGGGAGATAGCGTCCTTGGAGCCAGACGCCCCACTCCGGGAAAGAGGCCTCTGCTGGGCCTGTCGGGAAATGTCGTCGTCCGCAAGGGGCCTCGGAAACGGGAAGAGCATTGACCCTGCACCGAAGCCACTCATGTGGGCGTCCCCCCAACCCCGTGGAGACCTGGATGCCGAGGGTCCAGTGCATCCTTACCCAGCTTCGGCCGGGGGCATTTCGTTCCGGTCGGCCCTGCTCTCTTCTCCCGTCCCAAAGAATTGCCCCACCCGTCCCCTGGCGTTCCCAAGAATGGGGCGGAACGGTCGGGGCAGTGAGCACACCACAAAGAGCCGCGTAGGAACTGCCATTCCGGGCCCCAAACAGAATGTGAGAGGAAATGGCTTGGGGCGAACTGTCCTCAAGCGAGAGGCTTCAGAAGCCCGCTTAGCGCGCAAGGCCTGGTTGCTGCGCTTGGGGATCACCCGAGCACCCCAGCCCGAGGCTTTGAGTCACGCGCACGCGCCGGCCCCGCACCCCGGCGCGTCCCTCCCTCGGTTCCAGGGAGAGGCGTCTCACCTGGGAATTGAGAGAGGGAACGACATGCAGGAGACAGGACTACCGCGCCCCCTACGGACAGAAAGCAGTGGTGACGACCGGGCTGGAAAGGTTTGGAGAAGGTTTAGGATAGCGAAGGTGAAGAGGGACGCTGGGTCCTGGGTTGCAGGGCTGGGATTAGGGAGAGGAGAATGAGGCGCTGGCTTCTGGCACAGAATTTAAGGGGGTTTCCAAGAATTTAGTAATCAAGATAAACAACATTTGAATGCAGTATCAAAAAATCAAAAAAACTTTATTTACAAAAACAGTTGGCTGCACAAGCTGTAGTTTACCGATCTAAAAAATTTCAAATATTAATCTTGATTGCCAAGTATCTTCGTGCCCCTTTACATTCTACACCAGAAGGCAGTGCCTCACTCATCTTATCCTGGTGCCACCTCTCCCAAATTCCCTCAGTTTGGGGGGACACGGGAGTGGACTACATCTGGAAAAGACCCTGATTATTGTCTGAGTTCTGCCACCAGCCGCCCGAGTGACCTTGGGCCCGTCATGCCCCTCCTCTTCCTCTCAGTTGCCCCTTGTAGAATTAGGGAGAGTCCAACTGCATTATTAAGGAGAGTCCTGGTCGTGCTGAACAGCAGTGATTCTCACAGGGTAGAACAAAAGAAAGTTCACTAGAAACTCACATACCTGCATGTGACTACAGAGTGGTCCTAGAAGCATTGTTCCTAATAGCCAAGAACTGAAAACAGTCAATGGTCATCAGCAGTTAAATGGATATATAAATTAATGGTATTTCAAACAATGGAATACTATAGAACAAAAAATGGATGACTACCTTGTGTGTAACCTATGTGTAACTACCTTGCAAACACTGTAGCACAGAAGAAACAAGACATACAGTCCAGTTCCATTTCCATAGGGCTCAAAATCAGGCAAAATCACAGTATATTGTTTAGAAATCCATTTATATATATTATATATATTTATAAACATAAATATATATAAATTTCATATATAAATAATATATAAATATATATGTCTCATTATTCAATTATATTCAATATATTAATTTCATACATGAAATTATCATCATTAATGTCAGGATAGTGCTTATAGCCCTAGAGGAGAGGAAGAAGGTGTGAAGTGGTGCTTTGGAGCACAACATTTCTGGCCCTGGGTAATGGTTACAGGGATAGGGCCTTTTAATTAATCTTTAAAATGCACTCATGGATGGGGCACCTGGCTGGCTTGGTCTAAGAGCATGGGACTCTAGATCTTGGGGTCATGAGTTTGAATCCCACGTTGGGTGCAGAGATCACATAAACAAACAAACTAACTAACATTTTTTAAATGCTTGCAAAGATAGGAAAGTATCTAGAACAGTGCCTGGCATATGGTAGGTGCCTAATAAATATTTGTAAAATTGATGAAATGGTGTAGTGTTGTAGCAGACCCTTGGTCACACAGTCAGTGGGAGAATTAGGATGGCCCTGAGGTTGTTGCTTGAAGGCCTGGGTCAGAAGCTTGGTGACAATGAAAATCTCAGAGCAGTGGGATTTTACTGCACTAAACATGAAGAGCAAGTAAGTGTTCTTGTTTAAGACTAGAAATGCCTGAGGGCTGATGTCCAAGTAAGGTCCTGCCAAGTCTCGGGAATCCTCCAAGTGGGGAAGAGGGGAGTTACTAAACCTCTTATCTCCCAACCACATGATCCTGAAATTCCAATCCAACTACTTTACATGGTTACAGAAACTGCCACACTATCTAAATCTAACATCTGGGATCTTGGTGTAATTCCTTCCTCCACCATCAGCGCTTTCTTAACCTTGTCCACACTTTGTATTATAATGACCACTCTCCCTGCCTAGTCCTCTTGGGTTGATAACCCATTAGTGGACATGGGAAATTAGTTGAAGGCCAGGGAAAGACTGAAATTGATGGTCTCACTAGGTTTCACAGTCTTCCTGTTCAGAACTGTCTCCTAACTGCCTCTCAGTTGCACCAAGTCCTGGGGATGCTCAAGAATCAGTTCCCTCTTTGGAGAAGTTTACACTAAGTTAACTTTTTCAAAATGCAAACCCCTTGAAAGCTTACCCAGTAAGTTAATTAATGAGACAATAATCTGTTATCAGCTATTTGCTCTTATCAGAAGGTCCACATTTCTTTTTAAAAAAATTATTTATTTATTTATTTTTATTATTTATTTATTTATTTATTTATTTATTTATTTATTTATGAGAGAGGAGAGCATGAGTTGGGGTAAGGGCAGAGGGAGAGAGAAAATCCTAAGCAGACCCCACTGAGTGTGGAGCCTGGCACTGGGGCTCAGTCTCACAACCCTGAGATCATGGCCTGAGCCAAAGCCAAAAGTCAGATGCTCAATTGACTGAGCCACCCATGAGCCCCAGAAGGTCCACATTTCTAAGGAAGTTGCTGCCATCAGATAATAACAACAGAGAAACTAAGGGGTATCAGCTACACTATCTGCTTGTTGAGGAAAGTGGAGAAGAAGCAGGTTGCAAGGGTATGGATAGATTGTAATCCCCATACAATGCTGGTGGGAATGTAAAATGATACATCTGCCTTAGAAAACAGTTTGGCAATTCTTCAAATGGTTGAACATAGAGCAATATGATCCAGCAATTCCATTCCTAAATATACACCCAAGAAAAGTAAAAGCATATTCCCTCAAGTCTTATACATGGTACTCATAGAAGCATTATTTATAATAGTCCCAAAGTGGAAGCAACCCAAATGTCCAGAAACTGATGAATGGATAAAGAAAATGTGGTATATCCATAAAATGAAATTAAAAACTCCAAACAAAAAGTAATAAAGTACTGATACATACTATGACATGGATGAATCTTGAAACCATTATGGTAAGTGACAGAAGCCAATTATAAAGGCCCACACATTATATGAGTCCATTTATATGAAATGTCCAGAATAGGTCATCTATAGAGATAGGGAATATATTAGTGGTTGCCTAGGGCTGGGATGATAGGAGGTATTATGGACTGAAAGCTCATCCCCCCTCATTCAATGTTGAAACTTTAATTCCTAATGTGACTATATTTGGAGATGGGGCTGGCAAGGGGGTGATAAAGGCTAAATAATGTCATAAGGGTGGAACCTTAATCTGACAGGTCTGGTGCCCTTATAAAAAGAGAAAGACACTAGAGATCACTTTCTCTTCATCTCTCCCTCTCTTCCTTTCTCCCTCCCTCTACCTCTCTCTCTCCTTTTCTCATCTCTCCCTCTCCTCTCTCCCTCCCTTTCCCTCCATCTCTCTCTCTCTTTCCCCATCTCTCCCTCTCTCCCTTTCCCCTCTCTATCCCTTTCCATCTTTCCCCTTTCCCTCTCTCCTCCTCCTGCCCCTTACTCCTCCACTTCCTCTTCTTCACCTCCTTCTTCCCTTTCTTCCCCTTCTTCTCCTTCTTCTTCTTCTCTCTCCCCATATGAAGACACAGCAAGAATGAAATTGTCTGCAAGCCAGGAAGAGAGCTCTCACCAGAAACCCAACTGGCTGGCATCTTGATCTTGGAATTCTCGCTCTAGAACTATGATAAAATAAATTTCTGTTGTCTGGGCCACCCAGTCTATGGTATTTGTTACGGCAGCCTGAGCAGACAAAAACAGGTGATTGTGAGATTATAACTAAAGTATATGTTATGGGGTTTCTTTTGGGGTAATAAAATTTTTTTTGGCCTAGTAGACTTTTTATTTATTTTTATCTTTTTTTCTCTTAAGGGAGAACATTTATATTTTTTTATTATATTCAGTTAGCCACTGTATAGCACATCATTAGTTTTTGATGTAGTGTTCCATGATTCATTAGCTGTGTATAATACCCACTGCTCATCACAACTCCTACCCTCCTCAATATCCATCACCCAGCTACCCAATCCCCCTAGCCCTCTCCCTTCTGAAACCCTCAGTTTGTTACCCGAAGTCTATAGGCTCTTCTCATTCGTCTCCCTCTCTGATTTCTCCCCCTTCAGTTTTCCCTCCCTTCCTCTATGGTCCTCCATGCTATTCCTATGTTCCACATATGAGTGAAACCATATGATAATTGTCTTCCCTACTTCACTTATTTCACTTAGCATAATCCCCTCTAGTTCTGTCCACATTGATGCAAATTGTGGGTGTTCATCATTTCTGATGGCTCAGTAATATTCTAATGTATATAAGAACCACATCTTTATCCATTCATCTGTTGAGGGGCATCTCGGCTCCTTCCACAGTTTGGCTGTTGTGGACATTACTGCTATGAACGTTGGGGTGCATGTGCTCCTTCCTTTCACTACATCTGTACCTTTGGGGTAAATACCTAGTAGTGCAATTGCTGGGTTGTAGGGTAGCTCTATTTTTAACTTTTTGAGGAACCTCCATACTGTTATCCAGAGTGGCTGTACCAGCTTGCATTCCCACCAACAGTATAAGAGGGTTCCTCTTTCTCCACATCCTCGCCAACACTTGTTGTTTCTTGTCTTGTTTATTTTGGCCATTCTGACAGGTGTAAGATGGTATCTCATTGTGGTTTTGATTTGTATTTCCCTGATGGCTAGTGATGTTGAACATTTTTTCATGTGTCTGTTAGCCATTTGTATGTCTTCTTTGGAGAAGTGTCTTTTCATGTCTTCTGCCCATTTTTTGACTTGATTATTTGTTTTTTGGGTGTTGAGTTTGAGAAGATCTTTATAGATCTTGGATATCAGCCCTTTGTCTGTAGTGTCATTTGCAAATATCTTCTCCCATTCTGTGGGTTGCCTCATAGTTTTGTTGATTGTCTCCTTTGCTGTGCAGAAGATTTTTATCTTGATGAAGTCCCAAAAGTTCATTTTTGCTTCTGTTTCCCTTGCCTTTAGAGACGTGTCCAGCAAGAATTTGCTGTGGCTGATGTTGAAAAGGTTACTCCCTATATTCTCCACTAGGATTTTGATGGATTCCTGTCTCACCATTTAGGTCTTTCATCTATTTAGAGTTTATCTTTGTGTATGGTGTAAGAGAATGGTCCAGTTTCATTCTTCGTAATGTGGCTATCCAGCTTTTCCAGCCCCATTTATTGAAGAGACTGTCTTTTTACCATTGGATATTCTTTCCTGCTTTGTCGAAGATTAGTTGACCCTAGAGTTGAAAGTCCATTTCTGGGGTCTCTATTCTGTTCCATTGATCTATCTGTGGGTTTTTGTGCTAATACCATGCTGTCTTAATGATTACAGCTTTGTAATATAGCTTGAAGTCAGGCATTGTGATGCCCCCAGCTTTGATTTTCTTTTTCAACACTCCCCATGGAGCTTCAGGGTCTTTTCTGGTTCCATACAAATTTTAGGATTGTTTGTTCCAGCTCTGTGAAAAAGGTCGAAGGTATTTTGATAGGAATTGCATTGAATGTGTAGATTGCTCTGGGTAGCACAGGCATTTTAATGATGTTTATTCTTCCAATCCATGAGCATGGAATGCTTTTCCATCTCCTTGTGTCTTCCTCAATTTCTTTCATAAGTGTTCTGTAGTTTCTAGAGTACAGATCCTTTACCTCATTGGTTAGGCTTATTCCTAGGTATCTGATGGTTTTGGGTGTAAATGGAATTGATTCCTTAATTGCTCTTTCTTCAGTCACCTTGTTAGTGTCTAGAAATGCAACTGATTTCTGTGCATTGATTTTGTATCCTGCTGCATTGCTGAATTGCTCTGAGTTCTAATAACTTGGGGGTGGAATCTTTGGGTTTTCCACATAAAGTATCATGTCACCTGCGAAGAGAGAGTTTGACTTCTTCTTTACCAATTTGAATGCCTTTTATTTCTTTTTGTTGTCTGATTGCTTAGGCTAGGACTTCTAGTATGAGGTTGAACAATAATGGTGAGAGTGGGCATCCCTGTCATGTTCCTGACCTTAAGGGAAAAGCTCTCAGTTTTTCCCCATTGAGAATGATACTCGCTGTGGGCTTTTCATAGATGGCTTTTATGATGTTGAGGTATGTTCCCTCTATCCCTATACTTTGAAGAGTTTTAATCAAGAAAGGATGCTGTATTTTGTCGAATGCTTTCTCTGCATCAATTGAGAAAATCATATGGTTCTTGTCTTGTCTTTTATTAATT
>NW_028021884.1:0-662 GCF_054177405.1 Leptonychotes weddellii
AGAAATGGGCAGAAGACATGAACAGACATTTTTCCAAAGAAGACATCCAAAGGGCCAACAGACACATGAAAAAGTACTCAACAGCACTCAGCATCAGGGAAATCCAAATCAAAACCTCAATGAGATACCACCTCACACCAGTCAGAATGGCTAAAATTAACAAGTCAGGAAACAACAGATGTTGGCAGGGATGTGGAGAAAGGGGAACCTTCCTACACTGTTGGTGGGAATGCAAGCTGGTGCAGCCACTCTGGAAAACAGTATGGAGGTTCCTCAAAAAGTTGAAAATAGAGCTACCATACGACCCAGCAATTGCACTCTTGGGTATTTACCCCTAAGATACAAATGTAGGGATTCGAAGGGGTACATGCACCCCGATGTTTATAGCAGCAATGTCCACAATAGCCAAACTATGGAAAGAGCCAAGACATCCATCGATAGATAAATGGATAAAGAAGATGTGGTATACATATATATATAGGAATATTATGCAGCCATCAAAAGGAATGAAATCTTACCACTTGCAACAACATGGATGGAACTGAAGGGTATTATGCTGAGTGAAATAAGTCAGAGAAAAACATGTATGATATGATCTCACTGATATGAGGAATTCTTAATTTCAGGAAACAAACTGAGGATTGCTGGAGTGGTGGGGGGTG
>NW_028021885.1:0-662 GCF_054177405.1 Leptonychotes weddellii
GACGATCCTCGACTCCCGACCGAGACTGAGAAAAAGGTGCGATGCCGCGGAGGCGTACCACGAAGACGGGACTTCAATCAGAACCGCAGGCACGCTCCTGAGGCCCTCGCGGGTCCACGCGGGCCTCGTAAAACTTGATAATATTGGGTTCGATGGCTGGGACCCCACGCGTACCCGCGGGCGGGCCCATCGCGCCATTCACGGGCTTCCCTGCAAGGCTCAGGCCGGTCCCCAACCGCCCGAGCGTCACACGGAAAGCCCAACGACCGACCGGAGCCACGGGCCGGATGGCGTCCGGGCGCCCGAAACAGCCTCTCCCATCCGCCCCCCCAACCTTCGCGGGCGAAGGAGGGGGCACCGGCGGGTGCTGGGCGACCCGTCCAGGCGGCCCCCTTAGCGCGGCTCTCTGGGAGGAAAGCGGCGGCGCAACCACCAACCCACAGAGCTGGAGGCTCAATCTCCCGCGAGCGGAGCGCGCGCCGACGGCCCGGAGACAGCGGGCCGATCGCGCTAGCGTCGCCGGCCTCCTGGAGCTCCGCCTCGGCAACCGCGGCCAAATACAATCCCTTGCCGACATCGCCGACGCTCCGACGGGGAAACGCTATACAAAAGCGGCCGCCAGGTGGTGCCAGACAACCGGCGCGAACAACAACGAGGCAGAT
>NW_028021886.1:0-662 GCF_054177405.1 Leptonychotes weddellii
CCTGCTTCTCCCTCTCCCACTCCCCCTGCTTGTGTTCCCTCTCTCACTGTGTGTCTCTCTCTGTCAAATAAATAAATAAAATCTTAAAAAAATAAAAAAATAAAAATTTTGCCCCAATTGTTTAGAGTGGGTGGTTGCTCTTGACCACCTGAACACATAATTTTTTTTTTTTTTAAAGATTTTATTTATTTATTTGACAAAGAGAGAGACAGCGAGAGCAGGAACACAAGCAGGGGGAGTGGGAGAGGGAGAAGCAGGCTTCCCACCGAGCAGGGAGCCTGATCTGGGACTCGATCCCAGGACCCTGGGATCATGACCTGAGTCGAAGGTGGACGCTAAACAACTGAGCCACCCAGGTGCCCCTGAACACATAATTTTTAATGCTATCTCCCTTACTCCCTCTTTCAATGCATACGACCATGAAAGAATCCACAAACACAGACTCTACAAGTTAAATATGGTGGCTTTGTTTTTTCAAAAGAGGTTGTATCTACAGATACCTTCAGAAATACATGCAAAGACAATTACAAGGGATAGAACATTCTTCTGAGAAATCCTTTCTTGGTTTCCTATAGTGACTTCCAGAGTCTATGGACTTTCTCTAATATCCCACATAAATTAAAATGCTAGATGAATTTTAAAAAGAAAGCTGTGGAGTGGAA
>NW_028021887.1:0-662 GCF_054177405.1 Leptonychotes weddellii
GTCTCCTACTCCTCCGCCATCTTGCTCCGCCCCCCGTCGAGTTCCATCTTTAGAACGACTCACCATGGGTCCAGTGTAGGCAGGATGGCAGCTGAGGTCAACACATGGCTCCCAGGAAGCCGGGGTGCTGGGAGGGGAGGAGCAGGGTCACTTCGGGGGGAGGCCTTTGCGCTTGCCATCCCTTTTCCTGTCACACTGCTCCCCTCCTCCGACTCCTTCTGGTGATCCAGGTCTCACATCGAAGTTCAGCTCCTTGAAGAGGTCCTGCCTGGCCAGCCTGTCTAATGTCCCCCTCCTCTCCTCCTGCCAGCTCTCCTTCCACCATCTTGTCGGTCAGTCCTCTAGCTCCCATCACACCTGTCCTGTTGAATGTCTGTCTCACCCTCACTGGCCACACACCCCCAACTGACCAGAACTCCGTGAGAATGGGATCTCCCGTTGGCCCAGGGCAGGCACTCAGTGCGGGAATGAAGGAGTGAGTGAGTGAGTGAATGAATTAGAGTGGGGAGGAGAAGCCGTGGAGCAAGGCAAGGGGAGTGGAGGGCAGCCGAGATGGATTTCAGAGTTTCAGACCGCGGAGGATGGAAGTGTAGGAGCAGATCCCCAGGAAATACCCCGCCTCCGTGCAATATTACAGGTTTTTAAGCGTCGCCTTAATGAGA
>NW_028021888.1:0-662 GCF_054177405.1 Leptonychotes weddellii
GTGAAATGGTGTAAAGACAGAGGACAGGCCCAAAGCAGGAGAGACCCCGCGTCCTTGGCTCTAGGCTGTGACTCTGTGCGTGGCCATCGGCTGGCCCTGGTGAGCAGGGGTCCTGGGCTGAGTGGGAACCCAGGGACACAGGTCGGGGGCCCTAGGGGTGCAGGCTGGGGAGGGGAGACCACCAAGCTGGTTGTGAGCACAGGGACGGGACCTCTCTGGCACCGGGCCTCCTGGGGGGTGGCTGTTCCTCCATTTATTCTGCAATTATCTCCTGAGGCCCCACTGCAGGTGCTGAGATAACAAGAGAGATGAGAATGGCTTACTCTACACTGGACAGTGAGGTCCCTGAACTAACAGTTAGCCCCGCCCTTGGGGTGCGGAAGACCCTAAGGGCTCTTCTGAGTGTTGCTTTTCCTCTTTTGTAGACTCTGAGTTGTGGTATTCCCTCTGCAACCTCATAGGTCCAGGCCGAGCCAGCAGGGAGACAGCCGGCCATGGGCACCTGCTCAGAAGACCCCCACCTGTGCGGAGCCTCCTGGCTCCTGGGATTCACCAGCCTCCTCCTCAGTGAGTAGCCCGGGCTCCCTGGGAGGGGGGCCGCCGGGTGGGCAGGGAGGCAGGAGCTCCTGGGCTGTCTGAGGGCTTTGCTGAAGAACCAGAGA
>NW_028021889.1:0-662 GCF_054177405.1 Leptonychotes weddellii
AGCGTCTGTCTTCGGCTCAGGTCATGATCCCAGGGTCCTGGGATCGAGCCTCGCATCAGGCTCCCTGCTCGGCGGGAAGCCTGCTTCTCCCTCTCCCACTCCCCCTGCTTGTGTTCCCTCTCTCGCTGTCTCTCTGTGAAATAATTAAATAAAAATCCTAAAAAAAAAAAAAAGAATTAGGAAATGTCAAATTCAAATACTGGTCCAAATGACTCCAACAAAATGTTTTGTCCACTAAAGCCAGTCAAACAAAGGCTGGCTTTATGAACAATCAAATCCCTGGTTTAAAGGACTCCTTGAGATTGAATGTTTCACACTGGTGACATGGTAGCCGGGTGGGCTGTATTAAAGTTAAAGGAACAGTTGCTAGTACAGACAACCCCCCAACCCCAGTTAGTCAGCATGATAGCTTATTTCTGCTGTCACAAGCAGACATGAATACTCATCATTTGTAAGGGTAGCATTGGCTTTGTTTACTCCTGGGGAAGATGCTATCCTCTCAACACGTGGCTTCCCAAACATCCTGGTATCTGCAAATCATTAGTTTTGGATGTAGTGTTCCATGATTCATTGTTCGTGCATAACACCCACTGACTCCTTGTTACTCTCCCCAGCCCAGAAGGGACACACATCACTTTCACTCATCTTCCACTGACATGAAC
>NW_028021890.1:0-662 GCF_054177405.1 Leptonychotes weddellii
AATCACAGATCTGTACCTCTGAAACAAATAATGCAATATATGTTAAGAAAAATAAAAAACAAGAAGATAGCAGGAGGGGAAGAATGAAGGCGGGGGAATCGGAGGGGGAGATGAACCATGAGAGACGATGGACTCTGAAAAACAAACTGAGGGTTCTAGAGGGAAGGGGGGTGGGAGGATGGGTTAGCCTGGTTATGGGTATTAAAGAGGGCACGTTCTGCATGCAGCACTGGATGTTATGCACAAACAATGAATCATGGAACACTACATCCAAAACTAATGATGTAATGTATGGTGATTAACATAACAATAAAAAATTTTTAAAAAAAAGAAAACCAGTGTAGCGGAATGTCAACCAGCCTAGGGATATCCCAGCGCCAATGAGCAGTCTTTTTTTTTTTTTTAAGATTTCTTTATTTATTTTAGAGAAAGAAAGTGGTGCACGCAAGCAGGGAGAGGGCTGCAGGGAGAGGGAGAGAGAGAATCCCAAGCAGACTCCCTAATGAGCGTGGAGCCCAACACACAGGGCTTGATCCCATGACCCTGAGATCATGACCTGAGCTGAAATCAAGAGTTGGTCGCTCAACTGAATGGCACTCCTGAGCAGAATCTTATATGTGGGTTTTCTCTTCATAACTAATGTTGTACTGAGGTCACAGTGG
>NW_028021891.1:0-662 GCF_054177405.1 Leptonychotes weddellii
GCAAGTGCTGAATTCTGCTGATACCAGGTTGACCTCTGGCCTCTCAGTTTTGGCATCTGTCTTATTTCATCCCCTACCGAAGTGACTGGGGCTCTTGTTGCTTGAGGTCTGGACTCTCTGTGTGGTTAGAAACAACCCACTCTGCCCCATCTAGCTGTCGTTACGAGCCCATCTTGATTCTTGTGAGGATAAAGCCTCTGAGTCCTCACCAGGTCCAATCTTTAGCTCCTGACATGTAGGCCCTCACCTCACTGCTTCAGGAGGCGGGTGCCGTTTCCAGGTCTTGCCTACACATGCCAAGTTGCTATTTCTGTTCTGATGTAGCTGCCACATGTCAGCCTAGAGGCGCCCTGAAAGGTGGTCTCCTCCTGAGAAACCAACTGCAGAGTAGGGCACAAGCTCCTCTTTACCTCCCCCAAGCTCTTCAGAGAACCTCTATTCTTTTTTTTTTTTTTTTAAAGATTTTTATTTATTTGACAGAGAGATTGACAGCGAGAGAGGGAACACTAGCAGGGGGAGTGGGAGAGGGAGAAGCAGGCTCCCCGCTGAGCGGGGAGCCCGATGCGGGGCTCGATCCCAGGACCCTGGGACCATGACCTGAGCCGAAGGCAGACACCCAACGACTGAGCCACCCAGGCACCCCAAGAACCTCTATTCTTAAA
>NW_028021892.1:0-662 GCF_054177405.1 Leptonychotes weddellii
CTGGTCTCCGGCCGCACTCCGTGCTCGCCCGGCCTGTGACCGCGCGTTTCTATCTCTGGCACCCGACCCCGCGTGGAGTCTCCAAACCCAGCAGATCCCTGCGGTGCACTCCCGCGCGGCTCCTCCTGGGGGAGGAAGGGGAGTCTCCCCGGATCTGCCGCTTGTTGGGTCCCTACTGGTGGAGCAGTGGCCCGACTGTGCCGCGGATCACGGTTTATGGCAACCCCGAGCTGAGAGCCCGCGCCTGGGCTCCGCCTCTGCAGCCGGCTTCCCTGCTCCAATACCTGGGAGCTCTGCCGCACTCAGGCACCCCCGGTCTTTCTGTGACCCCGAGGGTCCTGAGACCACACTGTGCCGCGAGGGTTCCACCCCCTGCTTAGCCACCAGAGTGACGTCCCTCAGCGGAGCCGACTTTTAAAAGTTCCGATTTTGTGCTCCGTGGCTCTATCACTTGCCAGAAGTGGCCTACGGAGGCCCCTCCCCCGCCGTCTATCCTCCCGAATATCGCCTCGGATTCACTTCTCCGCACGTCCTACCTTCCAGAAAGTGGTCGCTTTTCTGTTCAGAGAGTTGTTGCTATTCCTTTCTTCGATCTCCTGTTGGGTTTGTAGGTGTTCAGAATGGTTTGATCCCTATCCAGCTGAATTCCTGAGAGGAGACGA
>NW_028021893.1:0-662 GCF_054177405.1 Leptonychotes weddellii
AAATAGATGGAAGGGACTGGAAAATGACCCCAACCAGGTTAAAAACACATGTGTAAAAGACTCCTGAGGTTTCTGGACTGTTAGGGGTTCTTGATAAGAGCGAGATGAGGATGTTTTCCACTCCTCTTTCCCTGCTAAGTCTCTCCCTTTGGAGGCACAGAGACCCGGCTTTCAGGTAAAGCTCCTCTACTCTCCAGGAACAAATCACCTCTCAGAGCCTCCATTTTCTCATCAGTGAGATGGGAATATTTAGCACCAACTTCACAAATCATGTGCTTGGCACATAGCAGTTCCTTAGTAAATATGAGTTCTCTTTACTCCTCATGGATTCTTTTTGTCCTAAGTATCACTTGTGAATCAGCTTAGCATTCAGTCTGCCATGTTCTGAACACTTATCTTATTGAACAAATGTAACCTTCTAACACCCCTGAGTATTAGTCCTTAACTTTAACAACAGAAACAACGACCATTATTCTAGCAATTAGTCCTCACATAGGCTTCTAGATCCTTCTATCATATGCATCCTGTGACACTGCTATGCTAGGATTAATATAGTGTCCGACAGACAAATACAGAAATGGGGACTGAGGTGTAAGTGACAGGCAAGGTCATAATGAGTGATGGGCGCAGCCAAACCTCAACTGGCGTCCTCTGATACTTAC
>NW_028021894.1:0-10962 GCF_054177405.1 Leptonychotes weddellii
TTTTGAAGGCATCAAACTTTTTGTTTCTTTGACAACTTTGCTTGTAAGTGTGATCAAATATTTTTGAAGAAACTTTTTGAAGGCATCAAACTTTTTGTTTCTTTGACAACTTTGCTTGTAAGTGTGATCAAATATTTTTGAAGAAACTTTTTGAAGGCATCAAACTTTTTGTTTCTTTGACAACTTTGCTTGTAAGTGTAATCAAATATTTTTGAAGAAGTTGAAAAACTCTTGATTTTATTCCCTCTCTTCTCTCTCCTGAAATCTAGATCTCCTTAGGCAATGGCCAATAAGATCCATCCATTCCCAGTGTAAACGTGAGGTGTGGTGCAGCACAAAAGCTATGACAAAGTCCTAAAGAACCTGCTAGTTGTAATACATTGTTACCAAGACTATCGACTGGGTTATCCCCCATGTCTACCCTCAACTAAATAATAAGCCTATTTATGTGTATAGCAAATCAAAGAAGGAAAAGTTAAAATATTCTCACTCTAAGAGAAAGAGAAAGGCAAAGGAAGCTATTTCTATTTAGCTCTGCTTTATTACATAGGAAATACAACACAAAAGAGACAAAATGGGAAATTCTAGCCAAGCCAAGGCAAATTTAAGCCCAAGTCCCTCCAACTTAAGGGAGAAAAACAGTAAAATGACACAGCTCTGGCATTTCTGACAGACATCCCCCTTAACAAAAGCAAGTTCTCAAATGCTTAGTTGTGAGATGCCTCAATTTGTTGCCATATACACGTAGAGCTATAAGCCCTTGTTGTGAAGTCTCTGAAAGCATAATTCTATCACAGAAATCATGCACTTTGTGATATTCAAAACAAAGTCCACCTGAAAAATCTTCAAGATCAGTTACCAAAAACTTAAATGACCACTCAGTAGTTGTGAAAGCATTAAACATCAAGTAAGGCTTAAGACTGTAGGCTCAAGATTGCAGCTGGCACCTGGAATGAAATTTCTCACCCCATTTCTTTTTCTTAAAATTTACAGTGTTGATTATGAGCAATGTGTCTGATTCAGAAAAATTGGCCAACTTGGAATTACAACTTGCACTGCTGGATTTGTTTGCAAATAAAATAAAACCAAGGAGAAGAACGGAGATGTGATTATAAAAGATACTAGAATGTGGGAAAGAAATTAAACATTATTAAAATATCATTTCTAGGAATTAGAAACTGTTTTATAATTAATAACCTCACAATTAACTGCACAAAATGCTAAAACAGAAATTAAAATTTCATTAATGAACAGGAATAATGAAGCAACATAAGAAGATTGGGCTTGGATTTTTCTACCACTGAAGATTAATAATAAATGTGTAAGGTCTATATTCACAATTAAGACACACATTTGATTGTAGAGAAAGGTAATTTATAGGGTGTGCAAACACTCTGTCACCGTGGACTACAATCATGACATGAGCTGGATGCAATTTACATTTCACCATCCCTGGAGTCAGACTATTTCCACTACTGCCTATTTCACTATATATACTGGAGAAAAGAAAATGTGCCCTTCCTACAGAAAAAAATGCAATATAAAAAAGGACTTATTAAAAAATAATAGTCCTTGGCAATATGAATCTTTAGCACCATATTGTCAAGTTGGTTGTTAAGAAAGATTAACATCTAAGAGATAGTCTAGTCCTTTGGGAAAGAACTGACAATAAGAAAGACTTGCAGAATGATTTTTTAAAAACAATATTATATGGGTATAGTGATTTACAATGGTTTTATTTTTTCAAGACTTTAAAAATTGTTTTGTTGGGTTTATATTCTGGATATTAAATATGTGAAATAATGGGTTGTTTATTTTATTTACATAACAACAATGTAGAAACTCCTTTTAGGAAATTGTATGTGGTATGTCAGGATTCATTTTAAAAATAAATGTGTGAATTTTATAATATTAAAGAAATATAAATTATAATATATGGTCAGTTTTGTTCCCAAATTTCAATTACAAATTATCAGTGCCTCTTGACAGGGCATCCCTAGATGGGTTAACTGTTTCAGGTAGGAACCTCGGCAGGCTCTCTGAGCAAAGAAGGAGCTGGTGTTCATTTGAAAGCCAAGGATATACCAGCCACTTTTCATGATGGATCCCATTGTGCCTCACAATCACTGTAAAGTAGAATTTTTTATTCATTATTATGTATGGAAAAATTAAATTTAAGATAAATTAAATTATTTAACCCCAAATTTTAATCCAAATCTGTTTGAGTCCAGAATGTATCTTGCATTCTAGTCTATTACATGATGCATTTGGTCCTTAATGTGTCTGAGACATTAATCCTTATCATTTCAACAATATCACTATTTATTGTTGCTTATTTTTTTAATTAATTAATTTATTTATTTGACAGAGAGAAAGAGAGAGAGAGAGCACAAGCAGAGGGAGCGGCAGGCAGAGGGAGAGAGAGAAGCAGGCTCCCCGCTGAAGAGAGAGCCAGATGCAGAGCTCGAACCCAGGACCCTGGGATCATGACCTGAGCTGAAGGCAGACACTTAACTGACTGAGCACCCAGGTGACCCTTTATTGTTGCTTATTAAGTTTAGATATTTTTGGTAAGGGCTGCCAGAGGGCAGAATAAAATCTTGAACCAACCATAAACAAGACAAAGATTTTTTTCTATAAGTATGAGCAGAAGCGACTAATTGTCAGCAAAATGGAAAAAATTCTATAGTAGAAAATAATTGACAAAGTGTTTTTTATTTGTTTTTAAGAATAATTACAATAATAACTGACATTTATTAAGCCGATCAGTTATTATGTGTTAGTGGCTGTCCTAAGGTATACATACATGAGGTATATGTACATGTGTGCATTTGTGTATGGACATATACTTACATTTTTAAATTAGTCATTTTCACAATCCAATGAGTTATCTATTATTATGCTAATTTAATAGGTCTAGAAATCAAAGCACAGAAAGATTAAATGACCCAAGACTATACACCTAGTATCTGATTCAGGAGGCTATGAACCTAAGCAATCTCACTCCAAAATCTGTGATATTTTTTTTTAAGATTTTATTTATTTATTTGAGAGAGAGAATGAGCATGAGCAAGGGTTTTGGGGTGGGGAAAGGCAGAGGGAGAAGCAGGCTTCCTGCTAAGCCAAGAGCCCCCACAGGGGGCTCGATCCCAGGACTTTGAGATCATGACCTGAGCCAAAGGCAGACACTTAACTGACTGAACCAACCAGGCACCCCCAAAATCTATGATTTTTAACACTAAGTAGGATGTCTTAATATTTTGTTGTCTGCAAGTATAGAAGTTTGTCATTTCCTGTTAACAAAATTACTTACTTTTATGTACATGCAATCTTAGAGTGTAATAGACGAATACCGTGGCCACAGTAAAATCACATGCACACACACACAAAAACTTCCATTTCTATCTTCCAGGGAATAACTACAAAAATGTTCAAGAATCACATCAGAACTTCACTTGGGAAGTGGCCCAGAGCAATAAAAAAGTTTTGGGAACTGTGTTTGTGGTTCACAAATCAAATAACAGTGTGAAAATCAGTAAGTTGTTTTACTTTTCAGGTTCTCATTTTTTTTACTGCAAAATGCATAATAGTAGCTATCTTATGATATTTTGTGAAAGAGAAATAATACATGTAAAAGAGTTGCCATTTGGTAGACAGACAATGATGAATACATGCATCAATGAGAAGTAACCAGCAGAATTTCTGTTTCCCTTGAAAGTGGAAATACTGTCACACTGGAAATGGGGCTTTTACCTTCCAGCATTGGCTTTTAAACAACAGAGTAGAATATCTACTGTGGACTTTTCCCTGAGGAGAGCCTATAAAATACCGGGAAAGTTATAGGCTCTCTTATAATGGAGAAAGTGAACAAAGAGCCTCAAAGAGCCCCAAATAGAAAATATACCTTCATGTTCTCAGCACATTTTGAATTATAGTAGACCCCAAGGAAAAGAGCATGAATCTACTGAAAGCACTAAGTTAAGACTTTATGACCACTCTGGGTAAACCTCTATTTGCCCTATATACGATGTAAATATAATCCCACCATTTATTCCATAGATTTTAGCTGCTAAAACACAATTGGGATCTCTGGCTCTAAGAGAAATGGGTTTTTGGTAGTAAGAATCTGTATTATCAACTCAAAATAAAATAGCAATTTATCCACGAACCAGTCACACATTAGGGAGAAAACTACTGTTCTAAATTATGTAACAGGAGTAAAAAAGTGGTTCTAAGAAGCTTCTAAGTCATCATTCAGAATGAAAGTTTTAAATTTACTTAAATTATCTATGGCTTGTATAGACTTGTAGGATAACAAAATATTTTTAAAGTGCTGATCACGCCCAAAAGTTGCATATATATCCTCAGAAGTATTTGAGTTGGGATACAGAAGAGCAATGTGGAGCACTGCTTGCATCTAAATCTGCCATATTTGTTGTAGAAAAGGAACAGCCATATGGCCTTTATATCAAAATACTGGTCCTTGAAGACCACCATTTGCATTTGTAACTCCTTTTTTAATTTAAAATAAGCAGAGATGGTCTGTGTTTATGTTAATTATCCACGGCTTCCTGAATTAATTTCCTCAGATTCTGATTTTTAGAAAAAGAAATAGCATACATTTTTTTTATTCTGTTTTTAAAAGAAAGACAGAAGGTGTAGGGCAAGAAAAGAATACACAAAGATCTAGGGGTGTGACTTTTAGAAAAGAAAATTGATTAACAGAAGAGGTATATAGAGTAAACTGTCATTGGCAAAACTGAGATTCCTGGCATTTGTAAATGCTTTTTACTTTTCACCTATTGCATTGGCAAATTCCAAAATTTTCAACATAGGCTGCTGTCGAGGCTGTAGGGAAAACACTTGCTGGCGAAAATGCAAAATGGCTCAATCCCTAGTGTAGGAGTTTGGTAATATCTAGCAAAATAACATATACTTTTATCCTTTGATCCAGCATCCCACTTCTAGGAAACCTCCATCAAAATGCAGAAGGACAAATGCACAAGGCTATTTGCTGACACACTGATTGTCATAGCAAAGACTGGACATCACCCAAATATGATAAATATGAAACTGGTGGTTAAATTGTGGCAAAAATACATAATAGAGTGCTGTATAGCTAAAAAGTGGAGTAAGGATATCTCTTGTATAATATTTAAGAGTGACCTCCAGGATATATTGGTAAGTTAATAAAAAGCAAAGCTGAGAAAAACAATCATTTATAATTCAGAATTCATCATTCTCAGTTCTGTATTTATAAAATTATATAATGTTTTATAGAGTTTTATAAAGTTTTTAATATTTGGGCTGTGTCACTATCATGGCACTGAGAATATTATTTCATAAAGATTTTCCCAGTTTTATTACACAATGAGAATTTAAACTTGAAAAAATAAACTTACGAGATTTATTTTGCATGTCTTATACTAAATTCCAAGTACATTTTGCTGGATGTAATAGTCATCTTAAAACTACATTAAACAGTATTAAATCCAAAGTTCATTGTTTATGTATAAACATTTTTTTTCATTTTACACTTAAATTTTACTTTCCACTGCTATTTACTTAGATTCTATGCTTTATTTCTACCCCATGTGATTATTTTTGATTTTGTAAGGGAATGCCATATACACTGGCAAATTTCATTACATGGACAGCCTTTATGGGAAGTTCATTTCACTAGTCTTTTATAATTTTTCAGTTGTTTACAGTGAACCATCGCCTAGTTTGTCCAACCATGTAAATGCTTGTTATTTTTTATTGATTATATGAAGCAGTGTTTTATTGTTTTGGCAAACAACATAGAGAGCCTATAAACCATAATAGACCATGGATTTTTTTCTAAGTTAAGCTCTGTTAACAAATGGAGAATATATGTATACTTTAGATTACATATATTTTTGAAAATAGTATAGTAATTTCAATAAATTTGACTTTCTTTAAAAATAATATAACAGATGTACTAAAATAAACATGCAACTAACAAATATTTCAAGTTCAGGATTTTTTCAAAGTGTTCTTGGTGTCAATTTGTTTCAGGGGGAAGATAAACACAGCAGTTTGTGGAGAGATTTTGAAAAAAATGACATTTTCTTATCTCTGATCAAGCATTCTTCACTGGCTTGCTTCTGGAGCTGTCCACTAGCAAGAATAATTCTAAGGAGAATGACATTTACCATGTAAACTTGACCAGGGTGGACCACAAAAGGAAGGTCTTCAGGCATACAAAATCCTTATTGTTTATTATGTTGATTAACTGTATTAGACGAGGTAAGCAACTATTCCTTACATATTGTCAAAATCAACAATTAATATTTAATTATCTAGATTATTTTTTCAAATGAATGGTTAAATTCTCTTAGGTTAGCAAATCACTCCAGTTGACTTAGTAATTTCCACTCTCCCACTGTACTTTATCTTACATTAACAAGAACTGAATTTTTGATTGCTAGGAAGACATTTATCTAAGCAACCATAATCACTGTGACACCAATGCCCGAAATATTATTTTAAAAGTATGAGTTGTTCTTTGTTTGAAAAGATGTGCTCCAGCTTTACAGAAGCAAACCACTCAAATATAAATTTCAACTTTGGATGACTCACATAATTAAATCCTAGGGAAAGGAAATGGGTATTATACAGCCTGAGACACAAAAATATTTTCTTTCCAATTGGGCATTAGTTGTTGTAACCTTTTTGAGTGAACAATTCCTCTCCCACACTAACACTTGCACATGAAATCTAATTTGCTTTTGCTGACCCAATGAGAGATTTTATTAATTCTAAACTAAGTAACCAAGTCCACTGGTAGCTAGTAATGTACATTTGAAAGAGGTGTGGCTTAGAAAGTACTAAATCCCAGATCTTACCATGAACAACTTTTGTTCTAATTACTGGACTACCTAGTAGCATGCCTACCAATGTGGTCAACTTGTCAGGAGATGAGGATTATAATTAAATAATACATTACTTCTTCCTGACATATCCCATCAACTCAACAGGATATTCAGTGTGAGGGTCTTCTGTTAATTCCTTTTTCACTGCAATATAGTTATGTGGGAAGTATTACTATAAATCTTTTTGTACCTGAAATATTAATTTTGCCATCCAGAGAATTTTCTCTGGAAAAATAAAAAGTTTAATAAATCCACATCATACTTCTTCACTTCCAGAGATCAGTGAGAAGATCTGGTCTTCCCAAGAATTTGACCCATCCAACAGTAGAAAAGCATACATTAATTTCAAAGCTTCTGCAAATCTTTGCAAAATGAAATGTGTTCCATCAGAAATTCTGTAGTCTGATGAGACATTTTAATTGGGCTGCATTTCTCACATGTAGGTGACTTTTCATATTGCTGAAAACAGGAGAAAAAGGATAAAAATAACATTTTCTTAAGGTTAAGGAAATCTGGGAATTTGATGTGTTTAACAAAAGAAAATTTTTCTTTAATTCTTTAATATGAAATCAGACTACTTCTCTCATGCTGACTCATATTAATACTTTTTCTTTAAAATTTGCATGTTTGTATGTGTGTGTGTGTGTGCACTTGCATGTGAACATATACGTTGGGTTTAAAAGTTATCACAGGAAGAGGAGAAAGGCTGATCAGCTCTGCATGGTTTTATTATTGACTGGGTAGTTCTTACCTTAGAATTTGCTGATGTAAGCTTCTTTATCCTTGATTTTGGGTAGCCAGAAAGAATAAATCATAAAGTGAGAACAATTCTTGTGGGAGTGATAAGCTTTTAGGAGAAGTTCAGAAATATGCCCCGGAATGAGTGAAGAATGAGACTCTTGGAAATTAGGGGAAAAAAGAGCAAATCACAAATCTAGGGAGTAGGACTAGAGATCATCCTAAGGGGGTTTGTCTTTAGTGTATGAGTGGTTTTCCCTCGGACTACTGGAACAGTACATCTACCCCTGGCTTTCAGATTATATCCTTCTATTTCAAAAGTCCCTCCAGTTATCTTTACAATCTTTGTGTTGATAGGATTTTGTATAGCTAACCAAGAGAGTTGGAAAACAAGGTTTGGATGACCTTGTATCACTCTTCCCCAGAAACAAATGCCCATGGGATGAACATCATGTCAGATGGACATAAGTCCCAAAGCTACAGACAGAGATCAATAAAAAAACAAAGAGTGTCCAAGGCAGAGCTGAGGGAAAAGAAAAGAAGGGCATGATAGAAATAATTACAATCCCATCAACTCTAGTATACTTGAGGCAACTAGTCCATAAAGAGGAAATACTTGTAGGGGAAGACAGCTATTGTTTTTTTGCACACTGATTGCATACTTGGTGTTGAAACAACTGTGTTTTATTTTTCTCTCATTAGAAGTCTGATTACGGAATTATCTACTACAGATACAGTCTCTATATGAAGAAGGGATGCTGATAGCTCTAATCAATGCAGATTCTTTTCTTTTTTATTACCTTAATTAAAAAAAATATTGTTAAGGGGCGCCTGGGTGGCTCAGTTGGTTAAGCGACCGCCTTCGGCTCAGGTCATGATCCTGGAGTCCTGGGATCGAGTCCCGCATCGGGCTCCCTGCTCGGCGAGGAGCCTGCTTCTCCCTCTAACCCTCCCCCCTCTCATGTACTCTCTCTCTCTCTCATTCTCGCTCTCTCATATAAATAAATAAATCTTTAAAAAAATATATTGTTAAAAAATGCTAACCATCATCTGAGCTTCCAATGAGTCATAAACTTTTTGCCAGTAGAGGTTCTTGCTTTGATGTTGATAGCTGCTGACCAATTAGGGTAGTGGTTACTGAAAGTTGGGGTGGCTGGGGCATGTTACTAAAATAATATGAATGAAGTTTGCCGCTGTTGACTCCTTCTTTCATTAATGATTTCCATGTAGGATGTGAGGCTGTTTGATAACAATGCTGACTTTTTCCCTAGACTCTCTCCACTTCCATTATGGTAGTCACCATGAAGCTGCAACCAAAGATTAATCTCTTCAGGTGCTCATAGTGAATGGAGATTGAGCTGCTTTATTTGTGAAATTCAATTGCCTTCTTTTTTTAAACTCTTTTGCTTATTTTTGTTGTTATCAGATAATGTGTTAGCAAAATGTTGCAATATTGAAATGTCAATATTCATTTATGAAATTCACTGCAATGCTTTAAATGGACCCAACCAGCATGAAATGATTTGTATGCAAAACACTTAGTGTCTAATCAGAGTCATAAATTTGAGTGAACATTTAATCCATTAGGTTTATGTGATTCACTAGCAGTTTATAAGATTCTGTGATGATATGAAATGCAGAATAAATAATAATGCATGTATGAGGAATTTTCCAAATTAAACTCACTGAATGAGTTTGTTGCACAAACAATGAACATGCAATTAAAGTAGTGGGACATATTCTACTTCTAAAGGCAATTTAAAAACTGATGAATCATAAGTTGTTCAAAAAAATAATAAACTTTTTTTCTCTAAAAATCTTGCTTTATTATTATTTTACTTTTGCCTGGTAGATACACAGAAGGTATCACTTATATGAAATTTCTTAAATAATATACTCTAAATATGATAGCTTCAAATATAAGAATTATAACTATGCTATGAAATATTCATGTGATTTTACTCATTTTGTGTATCAATTAAATGAAATGTAATATTCCTGATGTGCAAGGGAAATAATTAGAAATCAACACTCTCAGTTTTCCTTTATAAATGAATAATGATAAACATTTTATTTGATAGGCACTAACAGCAGGATACCAGAGCAGGAATCATTACTTTATCATTCAACATACTCTAATCCTGTGACAAATTTTGGAAGCATGGCTATGTAGATTTTAGTAGAAATACTCACCACTGTTTTCAAGCTAAGACACTCAAAAAAGAGCATTTTCAGTGCTTTATACCCTCATCTAACTTCTCTTAGAGTTCTGAGACTCAGACAAGATGTTATTACAGGAAGTGGAGGTGAAAATGAGTCCAAGATGTTTCCCAGTCATAGGAAAATTCGTGTAGAGAATTGTGGAAAGGATACCAAAAGGAGAAAGGTGAGACCCATAAATGTTCTAGTTTTTTTGCTAAGTTTCTTGTGGCCTTACAAAGCTCAGCCTCTTGGGCTCAATCTTCTCATCTGTAAAATGATGTGGTAGTACTAGTGATTAACAGGATACCTTCAGAGTTGGCTTTTGAACATTGCTACTTTATTTTGTTAAAGATTTTATTTATTTATTTTAGAGAGGGGGAGGGGCAGAGGGACAGGGAGAGACTCTCAAGCAGACTCCCCACTGAGCCAGAGCCCCGATACAGGGCTCGATCTCACAACCCTGAGTACATGACCTGTGCTGAAATCAAGAGTCGGACACTTAACTGACTGAGCCTCCCAAGTGACCCTGAATATTGCTACTTTAATATTCAATATGCAAAAAGCTAAGGAACATAATCAATACAACTTTGTTATATAATAAATTCAATAAGAAGAATCTTAGAAGGAAAATCTGAGATGTGAGGAATGTAATGAATAAAGAATCATCTGGAGGAAAAAGGAAGCTTGTAAAATATATAAAGGACTTAGTTGATGTAAGATAATAAAAATACCTTTACAAATAATGATAATGACAATATAATAATATCAATAGTTAATTTTGAAATTAAAAAAGTCAAAAATACTAGAAAATAATATCAGAACAAGGATGATGAGAGTAAAAGTGTTATAAGATCCTTTATTATTAAGGAGGGAAGTTTAATATTCATTAAATGGAGTTTGTTAGGTTAAGAATGGATGATAAATAGTTTTATTTTATTTTTTTAAATTTTATTTATTTATTTGACAGAGAGACAGGAGAGAGGGAACACAAGCAGGGGGAGTGGGAGAAGGAGAAGCAGGCTTCCCTCTGAGCAGGGAGCCTGATGTGGGACTCCATCCTAGGATCCTGGGATTATGGGCTGAGCTGAAGGCAGATGCTTAATGACTGAGCCACCCAGGCACCCCG
>NW_028021895.1:0-662 GCF_054177405.1 Leptonychotes weddellii
TTCTCCCGGCTCCGGGAGCCACAGAATCCGCTCCGCCAGCTCGCGCTCCAGCTCGCCAGCTCCAGGCCCCGCCGCCCCGACTCTCCGAGCTGAGCCCCATGGCCCGCGCCGCCACCGCCGCCGCACCCCGCGCTCTCCGGCTCCTCGGCGCCGCGCTGCTGCTCCTGCTGCTGGTCCCCGCCGGCCGCCGCGCCGCAGGTGAGACTCGGCGCCCCCAGCCCACGGGCGGGGCGGGGGGGAGGGATGCTCTGGGCGCCCACCCTGGGGTCGTCCGCTAACCCGGTCTGTTCTCCCCGCAGGTGCGCCCGTGGTCGCCGAGCTGCGCTGCCAGTGCTTGCAGACCTTGCAGGGAATTCACCTCAAGAACATCCAGAGCGTCAAGGTGACGCCCTCGGGACCCCACTGCGCCCAAACCGAAGTCATGTAAGTGATACCCCACCCCGCTGCGGCTGCTCGCGTCCTTGTGGCCCCCACCGCCCCGATGCCCCCCGGCCCCCCGGCCCCCCGCCCAGCCCCACCTCCGGCCAACGCGGATTCTGCCTTCTCTTTGCAGAGCCACTCTCAAGAATGGGCAGGAGGTTTGTCTCAACCCCGAAGCCCCCATGGTCAAGAAAATCATCAACAAGATGCTAAACAAGTGAGTTGTGCTTTTTGTTCACACG
>NW_028021896.1:0-662 GCF_054177405.1 Leptonychotes weddellii
GTTGCAGACGGGCACAGACTCGCAGACCAGTAGCGTAGGGAAAGGACTTTAGGGCAGCCCCCGGGATGGAAACCCAGAGCCGCGGGGTCACGCGCACGCGAACCGCAGCCCCCCCGGACAGAAACCTGGAGCAACGGTCACACGCACTCGAACTGCAGCCTCTGAGATGGAAACCCGGTGCGCCGGGGTCGCGCCGGTGAACTGCAACCCCTGGGGGTGGAAACCCCAAGTGGCGGAGTCGGGCGCACGTGAACTGGGAGAAGCTGGCGGTTTTAGAAGCACAAAGGGCAGAGACGTGCCCCGACCTGGAGGCAGGACTGGGAGCGCTGCGGAGGGGCGCACAACCCAGGACGCTACAGTTTATAGCAGCACGGACAGAAACGAGACAGTGTGGCCTGGAGAGCTCACTGAAGAACAGACTGAGGTCTCTCTGTTCTGAGGCAGAGGGTTGGAAACGGTCTCTTCTGCCCTGACTCGTGGAAGAGACGCGGAAAGCCACCAGGGAAAGCCGCCAGAGAACAAAAGCCCCAAAGACTGATTCCCACTGAGCCCATCCCCTGCCACAGGGATGCAGGGCAACTCCGCCCGAACAGGGTTGCCTGAGTAACAGTGCATCAGGCCCCTCCCGCAGAAGACAGGTAGGGAAAACAAGAGGCCAGCAA
>NW_028021897.1:0-662 GCF_054177405.1 Leptonychotes weddellii
GAGCCACCCAGGCGCCCGAATGGATGGATTTTTACAGACTAAATGCGGAAGACGATGTCCAGAAATGATTTTGTTTAAGGCAGCAAGATGTTCTTGAAGACATGAAGACAGAATCCAAAGCATCTCTAGGAAAAAACATGTGCCTACACAATCTTTACTTGAAGTTATATTAATATCCCATTACGTGAAAAAAAACACAATTAGCAAGGGCGCCTGGGTGGCTCAGATGGTTAAGCGTCTGCCTTCGGCTCACGTCATGATCCCAGGGTCCTGGGATCGAGTCCCGCATCAGGCTCTCTGCTCCTTGGGAGCCTGCTTCTCCCTCTGTCTCTCTCTCTTTCTGTCTCTCATGAATAAATAAATAAAATCTTTAAAAAAAAAAAAAAAAACACAATTAGCAAAGTGCATCCAATTTACCGTTTATGCTCATTGGGAACAAACTTCAGCTACACAAAGTAACTCCATTAAAAAAACAAAAACAACAACAACAACAACAAAATCCTAGTTAATATTGAAAAGAAAAATATAATTTTGGCAATAGGTAGCATTTCAGGGAACACGAAACACCTACTAAGGACGAAACCACACAAAAGGCATTATTCATGCGATGAGCACCAAAACACTTGTTCTCACTTATTTGTCCTTAGCCCCCAGGTGCAGCC
>NW_028021898.1:0-662 GCF_054177405.1 Leptonychotes weddellii
TACATTACATCATTAGTTTTAGATGTAGTGTTCCATGATTCGTTGTTTGTGCATAACACCCAGTGCTCCATGCAGAACGTGCCCTCCTCAATACCCACCACCAGGCCAACCCATCCTCCCACCCCCCTCCCCCCCAGAACCCTCAGTTTGTTTTTCAGAGTTCATCGTCTCTCATGGTTCGTCTACCCCTCCGATTTCCCCTGCTTCATTCTTCCCCTCCTGCTACCTTCTTCTTTTTTTTTCTTAACATATATTACATTATTTGTTTCAGAGGTACAGATCTGAGATTCAACAGTCTTGCACAATTCACAGTGCTTACCAGAGCACATACCCTCCCCAGTGTCTATCACCCAGTCACCCCATCCCGCCCACCCCACCCCCCACTCCAACAACATGCAGTTTGTTTCCTGCGATTAAGAATTCCTCATATCAGTGAGGTCATATGATACATGTCTTTCTCTTTTTGAATTATTTCACTCAACATAATACCCACCAGTTCCATCCATGTCGTTGAAAATGGCAAGATCTCATTCCTTTTGATGGCTGCATAATATTCCATTGTATATATATACCACCTCTTCTTTATCCATTCGTCTGTCGATGGACATCTTGGCTCTTTCCATAGTTTGGCTATTGTGGACATTGCTGCTATAAACATCGGG
>NW_028021899.1:0-662 GCF_054177405.1 Leptonychotes weddellii
GGCAGAGAGGACCCCTCCCAAGATCAAGGAAAACAGGCCAACACCCCGGCATGTAATAGTAAAACTTGCAAATCTTAGAACCAAGGAAACCATCTTAAGGGCAGTTAGGGGGAAGAGATTCCTTACGTACAGAGGGAGGAACATCAGAATAACGTCAGACCTATCCACAGAGACCTGGCAAGCCAGAAAGGCCTGGCAAAACATATTCAGGATACTAAACGAGAAGAACATGCAGCCAAGAATACTTTATCTGGCAAGGCTTTCATTTAGAATGGATGCAGACCTTCCACGACCAGCAGAAACTGAAAGAATATGTGACCACTAAGCCGGACCTGCAAGAAATATTAAGGGGGGTTCTATAAAAGGAGAAAGACCCAAAGAGTGATATACAACAGAAATTTACAGGGACAATCTATAAAAACAACGTCTTCACAGGCAACATGGTGACAATAAAGTCATATCTTTCAATAATCACTCTCAACATGAATGGCCTAAACGCTCCCATAAAACAGCACAGGATTGCAGATTGGATAAAAAGACAGGACCCATCCATATGCTGTCTACAAGAGACTCATTTTGAACCTAAAGATACATCCAGACTGAAAGTGAAGGGATGGAGATCCATCTTCCATGCCAGCGGACCTCCAAAGAAAGCTGGGGTA
>NW_028021900.1:0-662 GCF_054177405.1 Leptonychotes weddellii
AAGCTCATGTTTCATTGTGAAATGAGATCCTGTTTATTGTCTGACTTGACACATTAGAATCTAATTTTCATGAGATCAGGATTCATGTCTCATCTTGCTTATTCCTGTATTGCCAGTACCTAGAATAGTACAGTTGACCTTTTTTAAAAATATTTTTTTTTCTATTTTTTTTATTCTTATGTTAATCCCCATACATTACATCATTAGTTCTAGATGAAGTGTTCCATGATTCATTGTTTGTGCATAACACCCAGTGCTCCATGCAGAACGTGCCCTCCTCAATACCCACCACCAGGCCAACCCATCCGCCCACCCCAAAAATATTTTTTTTATTTGAGAGACAGAGTAAGAGAGAGAGAGCACAAGTGGGGTGAGGGGCAGAGGGAGAAGCAGACTCACCACTGAGCAGGGAGCCCGACGTGGGGCTTGATCCCAGGACTCCGGGATCATGACCCGAGCTGAAGGCAGATGCTTAACGACTGAGCCACCCAGGCGCCCCTGTACGGTTGACCCTTTAACAATGTGTGGGTTAGGTGTGCTGACCCCGCGCAGTTGAAAATCTGCATATAACTTTTGACTCTCTAAAAACTTGACTATTAGCCTACAGTTGACTGGAAGCCTTACCAATAACATAAAGTCGATTAACACAGATTTTGAATGTT
>NW_028021901.1:0-662 GCF_054177405.1 Leptonychotes weddellii
ACGCACACACATGCACAGACACACGCATACACACACATGCACGCAGACACGCGCACATGCATGCATGCACACACGTGCACGCACACACATGCACGCAGACACGCACACACACGTGAGTGCGCGCACACACACATGCACGCAGACACGCGCACACACGTGTGTGCGCACACACATGCGCGCAGACACGCGCGCACACGTGCGGACACGCACACGCATGCATGCAGACACGCGCGCACGCATGCACGCACACATACACACACGTGCGCGCACACACTCACACATGCACGCAGACACACGCACACACAATGCATGCACACACACGCACACATGCACACAGACACGCGCACACGCATACATGCACACACATGTGCGCGCACACACATGCACGCAGACACACGCGCACACACATGCACGCACACACGCACAGAGGGTTTGACTCTTTTTCTCCTCCCTCCTCCCCCCTCATCCATTCCTGGCTGAGAGTTTTAGGCAGGGAGCCCAGGAAAGCCTGAAAAACCAACTCTGCCTATGTGTACTTTTTAAAATGCCCTGCAGTATATTAAGTATTGATTATGAATATGATTTGTGATGAGGAGCGACTCTGAGACTTCCTTTTTAAGCAGCGGGACCAATCAAAAGGGATATAAGGGAAGGCACAAGCT
>NW_028021902.1:0-662 GCF_054177405.1 Leptonychotes weddellii
CCCCCCCCTCCTCTGCAGGAGGCCCGCTAGGCTGGAATGAGCTGGGGGTCAAACAAATTTCAGGCTCCCGGGGGATGGTGGGTAGTTGACACAGCTTGGGTCAGGAGCCCGCCTTGGACTCACTCAATGTGGCCGATGGTGGCCTCACCGCAAACATGGTTCTTTTGCTGTAACTCTACCCATGGTGTGGCAGGAAGGAGATCTGAAAAAAAGGGAGAAGAGTGTCGGGTCCAGAAACATTGCAAGCTGTTTGGTAGCCCAGCTGGGGTTCCAGGAACGTGTCAGGAATAGGTGGGGTCAGGCCTTCAGGGACTTGTGGACGTTTCAAAACTATGTGATGTTAGGAGTGGTGGATAGCCCCAGCAGGAGCCACGGAAGCCACACCACCAGGCGTGGCCTTCAGAAGTGCAGTGTGTGCCACGTGCTGCGGGCTGGGCCGGGAGAGGCTGAGCCTGGGGTCAGCGGGGCCCAGACTGAGCAGCAAAGAGTCTGCCGAGAGGGCCCGAGATGGTAGAAGAGCAAAATGACAGAGGAGTCGTGGAGAAGTCTCATTCAGCTCCCATTTCTTTCTCTTTTTTAAATTTTATTTTTATTTTTTAGTTAACATATATTATTTGTTTCAGAGGTACAGGCCTGTGATTCATCAGTCTTGTATAACACCC
>NW_028021903.1:0-662 GCF_054177405.1 Leptonychotes weddellii
TGATGTGCTAATATTTGACAAACCATTTTCAGTCAGTATCTCCAAGCATCTCTGGGATAAAATGCATGTTGCACAGGTCGGGGACACGAGGTTGTCAAGGAGCATGCTCAAAGAAAGCCACTCGGGTCGGAAGTGGTTCAAGTGGAGTGGGAACTGGCATCGTGTGATTCCAGATTCATCCTTTCTTGCCACGCTCCAAATCAGACACACCTGTTTATTACTCAGTGTCTTAGGAAGTATTTGCATCTTAAAGTGTACCCCGCAAGCATATTCAGTTTATCCGGAAGATGACCATTACCTTCTTCTGAACCCCGTCATGACTGCGTGCTCTTACACATTGAGTCTTAGAGCGGGAATCTTGAACTGAGGGTGTGAAATTAAGTAATGGCCCCGAATCCAGCCCAGGTCCAACCCCGTGGTTTGGCAATTATGTCTCTAGGCTTCCAGCTGAGTTACCCAGCACATCCTGTTCCTTCTCAAAGCTGCTTTTTTTTTTTTTTTTTTTAAAGATTTTATTTATTTGAGAGAGAGAGAACACATGAGAGGGGATAGGGTCAGAGGACGAAGCAGACTCCCTGCCGAGCAGGGAACCCGATGCGGGACTCGATCCAGGGACTCCAGGATCATGACCTGAGCCGAAGGCAGTCGCTTAACCAACTGAG
>NW_028021904.1:0-662 GCF_054177405.1 Leptonychotes weddellii
TTGAGCAACTGTTGAAGGACAATCCTAGGGGAGTCTGTGACACTCACCAGGCCCCATGTGAGCCTGCTGTCTGTGACTGTAAATGGGAAAGCATTTGCTGAGAGAACTGTAGGCCCAGGTGGAAATGGCCCTCTGGGCATGTATCTAGGAATCTAAAGGATTAGAAATAAGTAACAGTCACTGACTAACTAAACCTAAATGCCCAGACCTAAAAGCAGATCGCTCTGAAAATAGAGAATTCCAAAAATAACGTGAAAATGAACAGCTAGAAAGTCAAATGACTCAAACATCGATATCAAAAAGCAAAGGCCTGTCATGACCGAAATAAACCGGAAGGTACTCAAAAGTAGTCACTCCAAGATGGAAGTACGGATACAACCAATAATTCAGAGAGATAACAGGTTTTAAGTACGGAATAAAAATACCTATCTCAACGATTCTGAAGATACATGTCCATTTGAAGAAAACCTCCATCTCAGCCCAGATTTGGCGAAGAGCGCATCCGTGGTTCCGGGGCAAGGCAGGCCTCCCGCACAGGGAGCAAGGAGCCGGGGCAGCGTCCACGTTGAGGAGGCCTGGGACCGCAGAGGCGAGGGGACGGGTGCCCCAGAGGGGAGCCTGGCAGAAGAACGGCCGCAGGAAATAGCGGGGCGTGGGCTCTC